>NC_044499.1:24366263-24416263 GCF_902362185.1 Chanos chanos | reverse complement strand
CCCATATTTCTGAATCAGTCCTGACTGCCTGACTGTTCACTACTTAGATGCTCTAAGTTGGTCCTGGAATATCGAGGTTACATAGGTCGCATGGGGAGAAGCCTTCAGCAGAAACACCGTGGAGGCATGGCCAGCTGCTCATTGACGAGTGGCGTGTGAAGCTCATGGAAACCCATCAGCTGCAGGATAAGAGCATGAGTCTGGGGAAGGGAAGGGGGGTTTGCTGTGGCACTGTTGGGTAAACATCTCTGCCCAGTTCCCCAGACTCTGCAGAGCTATGGCTAGGGATGACCACCTCCAGCAGAGTGGACCAGGAGAGGGAGGGTGCAGACACTAGTCTGGGGTGCAGGTCTCTTCCCAGTTCCCCAGCCTGTTGGCGAGTTGCCTCTAGAAGTAGCCGCTGCTGGCAGGGTAGGACAGTGGTGAGACACCAACTGGCCCAAGTGTCTCCAGGCCTTCCTTCCCCAAGCCTGGTGACCACCCCAAGGCCCTGGATCTTCTCCAGATCACATCTGCATGGAACACCTCTTCAGACTTTGTGCTGAAACAGGTAGTTTCCAATCTTCTTGACGGTGTCATAATGCTTTAGTCATTTTATTTTATCCAGTGGGGTATCAGTGTCAAGCATCTCCACAGGATAAATTCTTTTAATTACATTGTGTATCAACTGTATCTGCCAGCACCATATCAATGTCATGTTTTCAAACTGTTTCCCATCAAGTTGTTTAGAATATATTTAGAATTGTTTAGAATTTCTCCTTGAACTTTCACTGGTAAATTTCAGCACGCACACTGATGTTCTTTATGTCCACGCTGCGCAGATATCCCACAATGAAGCTCACACTGTCTTAAACTATCTCTTCCAGAGACAGTGTCATCACCACATACGACCATATGTGCCAAAACTTGTGTTGTCCTCTGGAGCCTCACTCCAAAATGTTTTTGTAATACACTCCTGTTTTATAGTTTGGTGTCTCTCTTTTTGTTTAGGTATTGTTTGAGTGTTATGTCTGTGTCCTGGTGTTTGATTTTGGAAAAACTGAAGGCTTTTGGGAGTGACTCTGGTCATTTTCAGTGGTAGCGGTTTGGAAATGCTGGTCTAGAAATATTGCAAAGCAGCTTTGGTTGTTCCCATTAAAAAGCTGTGGCACAGCATGAATAAGGCACACAAAAATAAGTCAAAACTACCAGTGAAATGTGTATGGACATTCTTTTCTACCAAACCTCATGAACATTTCTCATAGAAAACAAATAAGAAGCCAGACAGCTTACAGTTTGATCCAGTGGTCCATTGTCCATGAGGAACGGTTGTCTTTTGGTGTATAAGTAGTGCGATTTTGTCCGAAAAAAACCCCGAAAAAAACAAAAACAACCTTGTGAGCCTATTATATAAAAGAAATAAACAAAATATACAGATATATACAGCTGCACTGTACAAAAGTCAGTGGTTCAACTTATCTTGTAAGAAAGACAATCTATGAGTTTGTTCAGTTAGTATATACACACACAGTTTCGCTCTCCATGCTTCTCACACTACTTGTACTGTTACTCACTCTCACTTCTTCTGACTTCTGAGTCATGTTAAGTTAAATCTCCTGGTTGGGACACGTACAGACCAATACACTACACAAACGTCCATTCACATCAGTCAGCACACACCATTGAGTGGGGCTTGCATTTCATTGAAGTGCCAGGATACACAACCGGCTTTGTTCAGGGAATGAAAAAGTTGCCTCTGATGGACAGTGGAGGTGCCAAATCAGAGGGCCTGGTGCCAAACGTGTTGAAACTTCTGAACGACTGACTCTCACCGCAGAATCAGCTCTCCAAACGGTTTATCAACGCAGGCGTTTGAAGGCCAAAGAATGTTTCCATTTTCAACACTCCTCTTGATAACGTTTGCGAAATGTTTCATATGGTTTGTGACGTGCTGATGAAAGAGGGTATTATGTCCATGACATGAGGCGTGGTGAGGAAGAGGTGTGGGTCCAGAGCCATAAAAAAAGTACTGCTGGGGAAATCTGATGCCCCAGGTCTGCCACTGTCAGGAGGTGTGGGGGCCTGCAGAAGGCTATACGCCGCAACAAACTAACCCTGTGTGTGTGTGTATGCTCCCTCAAGACTCACACACACACACTTACCTGAATGACAATGATTCATCTGTGACGCAGGTCACTGACACACACACGCACACACATGCATACACACACACACACAAAATTGTATGGTCAAACATTTAAGTAATGTACTCTAAATACGTGCACACTTTTGTACTAATAAACAAGCGAGTGAAGAATGAAGAGAGAGCATAACCATCTTTATAATCACATGCTTTGGGATCTGACACACTGGCCCAGGCGGTTCCACTGGTGAAGGCTCCTGCTCTGCACAAGGCTGCCCAAGCAGCATTCTCTGGGTATGTACTTTGGGTTTGCTTCAGACAATATAGGGAGAAATCAAAAGGCAGTAATTGCAGGAGGCACAGTTCATTTAGCATAACATTCACATATAATCCTGTCCATTACACACATACCTACACCATGTAAAGACTTATCATACCTTACTCAAACCTGTAGTATACAAACACAGACTGATTCACTGTGTTTTCCCACTGAGAGAAGCTTTAACTCACGCACATGCACACGCGTGTGTGTGTGTGTGTGTGTGTGTGTGTGTTAGAGGTTCCGTGGTGGTTGTTTGCTGACAGGCGGTTGAGTAGACCAGCCCACATCCTCTCCCTCATTTTGATAAAGTGCTGTGATAAAGAACCTGGGCCTCAGCCCTGAGGGCTTGACCGAAGGAGCTGTATGTCAAAAAACAGAGGTACAGAGCCAGCAAGGAGGAAAGAATGAAAGAGGAGAAGAGTGAAGAGAGACTATTACAGATGTTTAAGTGTGTGCACTCTCATATTCTGTACCATAACTTGAGTTTCCCTCAGTTTTATCTCTCTGGTTGCATAAGTGTGTGTTACCCCTCTGTGCAGCTGGTTAATGCTACAGGAGACATATATTTACGAGGCTTCTATTACGACACAAATGCAGTCTCATGCACATTAATATGCAGGATGTTTGAGTGCAGGGACAAGCGTAAATGTGGCTAAGAATCTTCTGTGCTGTGATTCTGAGCGTGTGTAGTAAAGCAAGGCCTGGGCCAGGACAGTATTGTTATTAAAGTGTTACTGTCAGAAAGGGCCCTCATTCTAGACAAGCTCTTGCAGGCAGACACACCATATCTACAGTGTCCTCTGTCACAGCTCTCTGACTGTCAATCCAGGCAATACACAACCACTTGCAGTCCACATTCATCTACAGTCCTTCAACTTCTAACAGTAGAAGCTAAAAGTATTGTCTATTACATTGTTACATACTATTTCTTTTTAGTTTTTTAGCATTTCTATGTGCTAACTCTCAGGGGTCTTATCTGAGACCAGTTTTGTTTTCATCTTGTATTCCTACACATCTTGTCCATATGTAAACATTTTGTTGTATTTTAATGTGCATCACGCCTGGCATACATAGAAGACTACCATCAGAACCCAAGAAGACTACCATCAGAACCCAAACTGTGCACAGTGTGGGTCAGAACATGCAGCGCTCTGCTCCAGTGCCAGGCCAGCATGTAGAAACACACTTTTCAGGTGTGTGACAAATCAGAGACTCACATTAGACTTGAGTCTGTGTTACTGCCACCATTTTATGCTTATTGTTTCAACTTCAACCTTATCATTTATGGACTCTTTCTGCCTTTTTCTTTCTTTCATTCATTCTTTTTTTGTGAAAGCAAAAAGTTTGTTTGAGAACATAAACTTTTGAACTAATTATGTGGCAATATTTAGAAATGGTTACCAGTAGCTGTAGGATCATGTGCAGTTGACTAACAGTAGCTCTGTCTAAGACACCTGGGGCCGCTGGGATGGCTTAAATGAAACCAAAGGATTAAGCATATGGCACACCTTTTGAGTAGCCCAGAAACGTAGTAAAGGCCATTTATAGCTGCATATGTATCTCTCCTGGCATCTGTGAGTGTTTGAGTTTACAGAGGTGGCAAAGAGCAGTAGGAGAGGGCAAAGAAAATAGCCCTCTAATCTTGGTGAGAAGCCAAAGTCCTACTGTAAAACTTGCAGTCAGGCAACCCAGTGAAGACCAGTAGGCCTACCCTGCGTGTGTGTGTGTGTGTGTGTGTGTGTGTGTGTGTGTGTGTCCGTGCGTGTGTTCAGCAGCTCTGCCACCAGCTGGGGAGAGGCTGTGGTGTGTTTATGTTAACTAATGAGCTAATTACGCCAGGCCTAATCTGCTGAACTTGTGTCATTTCACAGGAATGCTGCTGCTCTCAAAAGCTCCCAGATTACAGATCATTTCCTGTCAGTCTGAAACTGACAACAACTGCCTTTCTTTTTTCCAAAACAAGCGCTAAACCACCTTTCAGTGTTTTCTTACTAGTACCATTTAGAACAGGTTTCAACTGTTGAAACAGGAGCGTCATCACAAAGATTGCTTTTGATTTGCATTTATACTGTAAGGAATGGCTGGGTTGACTGAATGTTGTTATTCAAATGAAAGGGTTTTGATCAAGATTAAACAGTTCAAACAAAATATTACAATTTCATTCCTACAAAACTTATCAATGAATTACAGCTACAAAGGTTAAGCATGAGTGGCAAACTTTTACAAGAGGAAAACAATATGTACAAATCCATAGCTAGTCCACTGATATTGTTTGAATAAGTATTTTTGTAAGCATTTCAATAAAAGGTCTTCTTTTAAATATAGAATACTGACACAGTAAAACACAGACGCATGTGCGAGACATTTTAAATGTAGAATACTGACACAGTAAAAAACAGACGCATGTGCGAGACATTCTAAATGTAGAATACTGACACAGTAAAACACAGACGCACGTGCGAGACATTTTAAATGTAGAATACTGACACAGTAAAACACAGACGCACGTGCGAGACATTTTAAATGTAGAATACTGACACAGTAAAACACAGACGCATGTGCGAGACATTTTAAATGCAGAATACTGACACAGTAAAACACAGACACATGTGCGAGACATTTTAAATGTAGAATACTGACACAGTAAAACACAGACGCATGTGCGAGACATTTTAAATGTAGAATACTGACACAGTAAAACACAGACGCATGTGCGAGACATTTTAAATGCAGAATACTGACACAGTAAAACACAGACGCATGTGCGAGACATTTTAAATGCAGAATACTGACACAGTAAAAAACAGACGCATGTGCGAGACATTTTAAATGTAGAATACTGACACAGTAAAAAACAGACGCATGTGCGAGACATGTTAAATGTAGAATACTGACACAGTAAAAAACAGACCCATGTGTGAAACATTTTAAATGTAGAATACTGACACAGTAAAACACAGACGCATGTGCGAGACATTTTAAATGTAGAATACTGACACAGTAAAAAACAGACGCATGTGCGAGACATTTTAAATGTAGAATACTGACACAGTAAAAACACAGACGCATGTGCGAGACATTTTAAATGTAGAATACTGACACAGTAAAACACAGACGCATGTGCGAGACATTTTAAATGTAGAATACTGACACAGTAAAACACAGACCCATGTGCGAAACATTTTAAATGTAGAATACTGACACAGTAAAACACAGACGCATGTGCGAGACATTTTAAATGTAGAATACTGACACAGTAAAACACAGACGCATGTGCGAGACATTTTAAATGTAGAATACTGACACAGTAAAACACAGACGCATGTGCGAGACATTTTAAATGTAGAATACTGACACAGTAAAAAACAGACGCATGTGCGAGACATTTTAAATGTAGAATACTGACACAGTAAAACACAGACGCATGTGCGAGACATTTTAAATGTAGAATACTGACACAGTAAAACACAGACGCATGTGCGAGACATTTTAAATGTAGAATACTGACACAGTAAAACACAGACGCATGTGCGAGACATTTTAAATGTAGAATACTGACACAGTAAAACACAGACGCATGTGTGAGACATTTTAAATTTAAATTTTGTCTTTTGTCAGGTCCTGAAACGTCAGCAGTGCTAGGAAAGATGAGAAACTGTAATAAGAAAAGCAGTCTGCAGATACAAACAATATTTATTTTTCCAAAAGTGTAAATTTTCTTTATTCTTTTTATTTTTTCTATATTTTTCTTATAATTTCCTATATTAAGGTTTGTTTGTTTTTTTAAAGGTGAACTTTTCTCAGTGAGATCACAGTACAGAAGAGATACTTATCAGAGCAGATCACAGTACAGAAGAGATACTTATCAGAGCAGATCACAGTACAGAAGAGATAGTTATCAGAGCAGAGAGAGGCTGTAGGGAAGGTGTTGATTCTTCTCTCTGGGGAGGATGTGGAGTGGGCAGAAATCCCCTTTTCCTCTCCTCCTCCTCAGCTCTGACTCCCCCCCTCTCGTATACCTCCACCCTTCATCTCCCTCTCCTCATTGATAAAGAAGATGCAGAGATTACAGAAACATTATTCCTAAAAGAGAGTTGCATTTTGTGCTGTGAACAGAGCAATTACAAAGTAAACCACCTCTAACCATGTGCATTGAGAACATAGGTTCTACCACCTGCGACCATGTGTGTACTTCCAAAGCACTAGACAGTGCAATGTCAGTCTGAACTAGCCACTAAACAAGAGGTTTCCTCAGTGGTTGATGAGGAGAGCTGTGACTACCATTCACACAAGAGGTACTTGGTCTGCATATTTAAATGGTCAATGTTTGTTATTCTTACGATCCCATGTGTGCAAGCAATTCGAGAATAAAGGAGTGCGTCTTTTGAAGGAGACGCACCGGGAAAGGCGAGGGGAAGGAAATGTTTCTTTGGTGTTTTATATGTCGACGGAATAACTTCCCCCAAATAAAGCCGAGTTCCATTCCCTCTCAGTCTGGAACAAGCTGCCTGCTTCCTCTGCTCTGAAACTCCCCACTGAACAAAGAAAGCCAGCGGGAGCAGGGCCATCAGCACATCCACGTCTGGCCCTCTCTATTAGTCACCATTCTGCTCCCACCCCCACTGGAACCTCCCACTTGTCATATTCTGATAGTCTTTTATTGTTTTTAGTTGTTTGAACAATCAACGCTCCACGATGCTGTGTGACTCATCTAATGTTTGGCTGATTCTAAAAAAAGTTCTTCCTCTTTTTTTACACACAAAGTAATCTTTGTCAAGACTGTATGAAAATCATTTTCAGTTTTATAGTGAAGCTGCCTTTTTGTATTTTGCATGGATCTAGGGACAGGACTGCATGCCATAAACAGAATTTGAGTCAACAGGGCTACCATACCAATGTGAATTTGGCAGATTTCTTCCCCCAAAATCATATGATTAGCACAAATACTGACATTCAGATTTCTTTTAAATACACATTAAATAAATAGTGTGAATAATGACTGCAATAATAGTAACCAAACAGTCTCATTCAAATAACTGTAGCCACAGAAAATCAAACCACAGAAGCAGCTGCCCATGGAAATGTGTGTGATTTGAACATTGGGTGGGATGCCTGCTGGGATCATTTTTTTTTTTAGTTAAAGATGAATCTGAGTCTTTCTCTTCACCCTGTGGGCTTTTGTACACGCAGCAGCTCTAGATTCCACTGTGTTGTGTTAGCAGACAAAAGCTTTGTATAGCAGGGAGGATGTAACAGACTGGAATCTCACACACAGTGACACCCATTCACTGCAAGCATGACCACAATCATCTCGTCTCTCTGCTGGGCCAACACTCCTGTTTTACGTCCTGTAAAGTTACCTTAAATTGTTTCTGAACAGATTAAAATTAATTATACTTAATTGTAAACTGGACTAAAACAAGCTAATTATATGGTAACCTACAGCTAATCAAGAAATAAAGTATGATATTTTTCATCAAAAATGACCACCTCATTTCTAATCAAATTAAACTGCACTAACTGCAAACAAGCTGGAGGTACTATGGCTGACATTTCTTTTATTAGACCCAGTAATACAGTATCAAGTGTATCTGCTTTAATGAATGTGACAGGTTTCATCAGCTCATCATCTCGGCTGATGTCACAATCATTGCTGATGTCACAATGAATTCTGATGTCACTATGAGGCCATCTTGGTGACTCCTGATGTAGGATTGGTGCTTAAACATCTCAGAACAAAACTGGTCAACTATAACTGGCGGTTAGGATTAAAAATTGTCTCACAGGATCAAGAGGACTGCTAAAAAATTGCTTAACCATGGTCTCACGCCTTAAGCACACAGACTAAACATCATGCTCCATTCTAAACACGCAGTTGCTACTCACAAAGTGGACTGACAGACTAGTTGTAAAGTGTAGACAGTATTCCCCAACAACATGGCCCACCCAAGAGCTAATGTACTTACTTAAACATGTACCACAGAAAGCCCAAACCATCAATTTTGTTGAGGCCAAAAAAAAAAGACAACAAAATGAGTCACAAAATAAAACTATGAAAAATCATGCATTGGTTGTGTCCAAACTAATTTCCACGATGTGAGAAAGGCTTCAGAATGACAGTCATTCTTTGTGCGAATACTGACGTAAACTCGTCAGCATATGTATCCTAGATTGGCTGAGTGTATTTTTGGTCTTCATGGTCTGGCTGCTGGAAGCCATGCTTGACTCTGTCTCGCATCCACACACATATCCAACTCTGACTGCCAACACCACACAATCTACACTTACATAACACTATGTGGAATCACTTAACCAGGCCCACATGTGCACGATGCCTGTGTGTGTGTGTGTGTGTGTGTGCGTGTGTGTGTGTGTCTCATTCCTAGCCTTTGCCTGTCTGTATGTGTATGTGAGAGTGAGATGTGATAAGTGTAAGGATCACTGACAGAGCATGACTTGACGCCACAGACTCCCTACGCACATGACCTGTGGAAACTGGAATCATTGCTTTGCTGAATGCAAAGCTATAAACCACTAAGTCTTTCCCACCCATGGCCTAAAAAAACGAGGGGAGAAAAAAAAAAAACGAAATGTCATAAGAGTGAAGACACATTTTTCTCCCACAGGGCTGTCAAATTAAGGTCTATGAGACCATTTCTCTTCTCAGCTGTAATGGGTGTTTGTTTTTGTTTTTAATTCGAGCAAATGCCTGAATGAAAGGCATCAGGACGAGGAAGATGGAGGGACTGAGAGATTGGCTACGCCTCTTCGCAAATTTACCAGTCAGGGATGCTATTAATAGAAGCAGAACAAATATACATGGGAAGGAGGGAGGCGGATTGGTGGTGGTGAAGAAGGAGAGGACAGAGGGCTGAGGAGGGAGGGTTAGACTGTAAAGAAACATCTGTCTGTTGTATTTGAGACATCTCACCTCCTTGGTATGCCCAGAATTCACTCAGAGGAGTGAACACAGTCTGTTGGAGGCTGAGGGCTGAGCAGGCAAACAGAGAGAACCACCAGAGATGAAGGACTGGAACTTCTACTCACCCTCCTCTGTCACTGAGCATCACCCCCTTCACTGAACATCACCCCCTCTATCACTGAACATTACCCCCGTCAGTGAACATCACCCCCTCTATCACTGAACATCACCCCTGTCACTGAACATCACCCCCTCTATAACTGAACACCACCCACTCTATCACTGAACATCGCCTCCCCTGTGTCACTGAACATCACCCTCTCTATCACTGAACATCACCCTCTCTGTCACTGAACATCACCCTCTCTGTCACTGAACATCACCCCCGTCTCTGAACATCACTCCCTCTATCACTGAACAGCAGACAGATTAAATTCATAGCTGTCGCTGAGAATCACAGACAGATTATATTTTCCTCTGTCACAAAATATCACAGTCAGATTGTATGCTCCTCTTTTACTGAACATCACAGACAGAGCCGGGACAAGAGTTTGAGATAAATGTCTCTGAGAAACAGCTGGAGTAACCAGAGTATATTGGTTCCACTGCTATCCACAGAGAGCCTGTGGTCAACTTCTCTATTACAAACTATTTTCATGTAAATTAGAGCAAGACAAGAACTACCAGAGACACTACTGTAGCAAAAAAAATTGACTGATAATCTGTTTGAATTGACACTTTCAAGCAGATCATGTTTATCTGAATGTACATATATACATGAATCTATGGGTGTCAGGATGTGTTTTATCAAACAACACGATGCAAAGATTTACAAATAATTATGATGTAGTTAAATATAAATAAATACAATAACATGGTGTACACTAAGTCTGAACAGCAGTATTAGAGGGTTTTTTTGTTGTTGTTGTTGTTTTTTGTTTTGTTTTGTTTTCGTTTTGGGGTTGTTGTTGTTGTTTTTTTATGCCAAGGCATTTTGAGCTCAACATATTCATCCAAAACCTCTGTAAGGAAAAGAAATAATTTGATTGTTTGCATTGGAGAAGCTCACAGTGCAATACAATGTTGTGCTTAAACATGTTTGATTTGGACATGAGCAGTTTCCTTTCTCACTGTGACAAAATGGCATCCAGCTACTGAAGCTGAATTTTCCTAATGATATAGCAGAGCAGTGTGTGCCGCTGTGGGGTCCTCTGGACGCGCTGCAGAGAAGCAAACGCTGCACTTTTTACACTGGGAAGCTACACTTTTGCCTGAGTACGTATCTGTTTATTTCTATGTTTTTAAATTCACTGAAATTGGAGAGTCAGTGTTTACCGGCTGAAACAAATGGAGACAGGACAGTATTAAAACTTAAGCAAGTTGTAATGTGATCTCCAGGTTAAAATGTTTTCATTACATTCAAGCTGTGATGATAGTGGATGGTTAAGCTGGCGAGCGACTGAGCTACTTTGCGTTGCCCTTTTTTTTCTTTTTTCTTTTTTTTTTTTCGGTGGAGTGCTTTGGGCAGTTACGGTGGGTTTTCAGCAGGGCTCACTTTATTTGTATCTGACCGGGTGTGCTTAATCCTCCAGATAATTCTTCACCCAAATATGGCCGTTTCAGAATAATGCATCAGGCTAGGCCACAATTACAGCGGTTTGCCAACTCAGAAAGACTGTTTAACTTGGCATTAATGACAAATTAATGGATTAGAGAAGCTATTGCTTAATATTCAACACAATGAGTCCAGTATCTGGGAGGATCCTGCTGTTCTTATCACCACACAGCCTCCAAAATGCACTGACTAAACACTAAGCAATCACAGTCTTTTCTTTAGTAAGAAATATTATGAAACATTTCCATGCACAATGCTTTTCAGAGACACTGACATGGCGATTCTCAAACCCATTCAACATGAATCTGTGAATATGCCTGAACACTGAGGTACTTAAGCAAAGTCACAGCACATAAGAACAATGCATTGTCTTTACCATGTATTTCATTACACTCACCCAAACCGAAATATAGGTACACATTTAGTGAATGTGAGTTCTGTCTCTATATGAGCTGTGAATGTGAGTCCATTTTGGCATCATTTTATTTTTATCTGAGTGAAATACATGTGTTTTTGTTTTTGTTTTTGTTGTTCTTTTCTCTTTTTTTCTTTTTGCAAAACTGGTGCACTATTTCACTTTTTATTATTTATTGATTTTTGCATATTTTACAATCTTGTAGTTCTGTCTCGATGTTTTTTCAAGAGAGAAGGTTTGTTAATTTTTAACATTAAAGAAAATTGTTAACATCCATATTGGCATGCACATTGTCCAACAAATGTTGGTCACAAACAATGCTGTAGCTACAACCTTTTTTGAGGCTTAAAAATAACAAAAAAAGACAATAAAATTAATTTATGCATATATTGGGTTTAGCAACTTTTTTCTTTTTTTTTTTCATGCGTGGGCTTTTTATGTGGTCACGATGTAAAACCCTAGGAATGCACAGTGGAGAGTAAATCAGGTTAGAATAATAACCTTTTACTTGAGCATAATGAAGATAAAGCTGACAATAATGGCTGGTAATTCTGTGATAAATCTTTGGGATGCGCAGGGAGTGTTACTTATATGGTTTTATTTTTTACAGACAATAGATAAGACGAATCATTTAATGTATTATGCTGTTTTTGAATTTTACACACTCGTAATATTCTAACAGCAAGAAGAGTGGCCCAGTGCATACAAAAATAATGCATTTGAATGAAAAATAAGTATTATAGTTTTACAGTTTAAAAAACACTGAGAGTCATGAATTTAGCTAATGGTGTATTAGTGTATTTTACTGTTATTAGTGGTGTATCAGTGTATTTTGCTGTTATTATGACCTACCACAAATACTTAACTTTCACAAACTGCCTGTTTATCACCAACAAATACTGGTCCTGTCTAATCCCCCACTAGCATTACTAAGGGTACTAGTGCCCCTTACGAATGCCTTTACTCACACACCAGTTATGACACACTGTTCTAAGCACTTTAGCACTCCGCATTGAACTTGTTCGATGTGATTCATTCGTAATGTTCTGTTTATATGAAGCAGATTTAATTTGCTTTACTAATCAAAACATATCGTTAATAAGCTAATAAAAAATATTAAATCGGTTATGTTTTACATGCACTTGGCATTCATATTTTTAGATATATTTTTACATCTGTTCAGTTGCTGAGAATGTAATAAACTTGCAGAAAAAAATGAGTGCCTGAAACCCCCTTTGGCTGTTCTCAGCCAGTAATGGGAGGAAATTGAGTGACTGACAGACCAAACAAACAGGGAGAAAGCAGTGGAATCGCATCAGATAAGACTGGATAAGCAGGAATAACACAGACTATAGACTTAATGAATATTGGGTCGGTAACAATGTATACAATGTAAGTTCTGAGAGAAACACAATAAGTTCCACTGTTTGGCTCTGTTAATGAAACCCAAAGAGCTAGCCTGCAGTGGTTAGCTCTGTAAAGCAGCACTAAAAGGTTCTCTGATTATTTCAACACATTCAAATGAAAACAAATTCAGTTTAACAAATGGGGTAATCAGTCCACATGCTAACCCCTATTGGGTTTGGTCTGGGAATGTCATTTGTCTCTTAAGATGTTCAAAGGAATTGGACAGGATAGAGTTTAATTTCAACAGCATGCATATCAAATATTAATTTATCAGTTTTGAGTTCAAATATGGAAGAGTAAATCTGCTAAAACTATAAAATATAAAATGGACTTAAATTGACTACTCTTACTCAAAAGGTACATAAGCATGTTATTATTGAATGATGGAGTCTGCAGAGAAATACATTTTGAAATAAAAAATAAATAAATAAATAAATAATGAAAAAATAACATGTTATTCGTTTAAGATATTTAACTTACACTATTTCAAAGTTGCTCTTGACAACAGTGTAACTGAAATAACTGCAATTCATTTTAAAAGAAATTCAGGAGTCATTTTTTTGAAAACCATTCTGTGGTGCTTTCATAAATTTTAAACACACTGCAATTAGTCGTTCACACACGCGCGCGCACACACTCACACACACACAAAATTGCACAATTGCACATGCCAAGTTTGTGAGAAGAAGTGGGAGAAATAGCCACCTTGCCACAGAATAAAAGTGATTTTACACGAGAACATTTCAAACAAACGTGTGTCCCTAATCATGTCATTACCAAAAATGTACCCTTGCTCTGGGCTTCTCCACAGTTTTTTAAAGTAACTAAATAGAATAGCTGTGTTGGAGAAGCAGTCTCGTGGCAGTGAAAAAACGCCTGACAGGCCTGAAGCTGTAGCCACCCTGTAGCCATGGTCTCTAAAGGCTGCCGTGGAGCCAGCTCTCCCGCTGTGGCTCTGTTTTCCTAACTCCAGCTGCTGCCCTGGAGGTCCGAGCGGCTAAATCTCTCCCCCCGCCTGCCCGTTTGGGCTGGGGGGCGTGGGGGAATGGCTATGGAGACAAAAATCCCTACAGGGCTGGAGCAGTGCAAAAAATATAAACACCACACAGTCTCACTGTGCCCATGCAACATTACATCTTATAATTCAGACAAACGCAGCGGTAACGGCAGATAGGCAAATGACTGCACAGGTTAAATTAAACTCACACCTGTGCATTTTAGCACCAGCTGTAGTGCTATCTGTTGTACGCTGAGTAATGCTTATGATAGTAATGAATTCTAGCCTTGATCTCTGCATGCAGATGTAGTATAAGTTCTGTAAAGCAGTGCTACTTAATAAAGTATTTCAACAGCCAATTCCCTGTTTCTCCCTAGCTTACTTAGTTTAATTATATTTATATTACATTTATTAAACAACCATCACATTTCTGCTGCATATCAGACTATCTGTGTGTGGTGGGAGTGAATGTACTGGTGTTCCTAACAGTAATACCAGTAGTTGTGAGGGACTGTGGTGACTGTATGTAGAGGTAACATGGCCCTGCTAATACAGTGGAGCAAAAGCACATTAAGTATCACTCGCATGTGTGTGTGTGTGTGAGATTACAGACAGCTCAGTCATTTAGTTGACATAGACATGGGACTTCTGGGATGGATGTTTATCTGTAAATGTTTTAAAATATTACAGTCACAAACTTTAACACATGGACCAATTTTTAGCCATCACTATCAAATTAAACATGGTCCTTTTCCCTTCTAAAATATTTGGTTAAATCCCACTGTCATTTGGCAAAAACTGGTGATTTTTTTACGTGTACAGAAAATGTACACACAGACGAGCTCAGAATATTTAATGTATGTCTTTAGCAAAAAAAAATGAAAGCAACTACAATTTAAGTCATTCCTGTCAGTTTAGCTCACCTGTCATCATTTAGACAAAAGTAATGAGTACATGAATGAAGGAGAAGAGAATTTGCAGAGAGATTAGCCGGTAAGACACATGTACACAGTGGAATCTCTTTCTTGTCTATTTTTTCTCTAGCCACCCCTTTCACATTCGCTTTGATTTCACGCCAGAACTGTCAAGAATGCAAACTGCTAAGAATCACTTTGGAGTCATTTTCAGAGGTGTAATACCTGGAGATTACATAGACCCAAAGACAAACAATTAACCTCTTTTTTTTCCACACGCAGAGCCAACTCAGAGCCTTCCCAGAGTGATCCCACTGTGTGTCATTGGTTTGGCCTGGTTCCCAGTGTTCTTCCCCAGTCTTTCACCAGGTGGGTCCATTGCCATGGAAACCGACAATCCAGACAGCAACAAGTGGTACCAATCAAACAGCCGGGAAGGATTTACATATTTCTAATAAGGCAGTAACACACAAACACACATTTACACACCCACACACACACACACACACACACTCTAAGATTTTGGCAACTTATGGCTCACTGCCACAGTAAATTTACACATTGTTTGTGCAAATGTCTTGATCCCACACATCCACGCACTGAATCTCACCTTGTGTCAAACCCCGAAACCCAGGTTCTCTTTGTGTCTGCACCTAGTGCGTGGGGAGCGAGAGTCATACCATTCCTCATCGTGATGCAAATCACCATGACCTCACCACACGTGCGTAAGAATGACACACAACAGAATTCAGTCAGCAAAGCCACAGAAAGGTGTGTATGACACAACTGTCATCTTAGAATGTCATTTCACAATCTATTTTTACTAATACACACCTATAACCAGTTTAACTGTGAAAGTGTGAGAGGGTGAATAAAAATTCTTTCTCTTTCTAATGAAATGTGCGTCATGAGTAATTCACAGGATATTGTGGTGTGCAGGGTCAAGGTTTGTTCATGCATTGAGGATCGACTGTAGACTGAAGTGTGCTGAGATGTCTTTGGACACAGGGCTGGTGGGTAAAAGTGCTCATTACAAAGGCCATGACCTATAAACAACACTCCCTGCTTCTAACAACCTCTTCAATGATTTTACAAAATGGCATCCAACAAGCAAGCCTCCCCCTCAGTTCCTTTATTAAAACAGTTAACACATGATCAAGCAAGTCACCTACACACAGAGAAGGAATACACACACACACGCACACACATTCACACACTCTCTCTCTAACAAACATACACACACACACACACACACACACACACACACACACACACACACACACATATATGTATGCATGAAACTTGGGCTGCTGGATGGCATGTTGCATTTAAAGGTGATTAATTGATTTATTTTTCTAGTTATTAATGATTTCATACAATTTATCACATTAGGGTTTTTTTCCCTGACGGGTTTCCACTGCCCAAAGGGCCCCTGGGAAGCCACAGTGTCAACCTCCACCATGCAACGCACCAAATATTTAGTGTAATAGTTGGTTACTGAGCTGTGGCTGTCAGAGCGAGCTGTCGGAGGGAGCCGTGAGCTAATTACAAAGGTAAGGCTGTGCTGTTTGTTTGTGCACAGTGTGGGCAGACTGAGAGTCCCTCAGGGCACACAATACCCCTCCGCACCCCGCGTCCCACCCCAAACCTCCTATAAATCACTCTTTAAAATGCTGATGCAGTGGGAGACAACGACTAAACATTACTGCAGAGAGGTAGAGAGAGTCTCACATCCAGAGATGGGCAGAAAGACAAAGGGTGAACAACGCAGAGTTTTTATAGACAATCTATATCTCATTGTCTAATTTCAGTAGTATCTCTTTTAATCTGTCTTTCCCTGCCCCATATGTGAACCCTCTCACTCGCTCACTCAATCTAGCCTTGGCATGTCTCATCCTCTCCATCAGACATGTCAAAAGTAATGTCAGTTAATCATTAAGTAAAGTAAAGATCCAGAAATCTTTGCATTTTCCATTCTGTTCACATTAGCACACTGCCCTGAGCACACAGAGAGGGACAGAGAGTGCAGGAGACAATCTCTTTAGTACATAATGTATTTGACACTGTGAGCCACATGTGGCTGCGGCTATACTCCTTACACACAACAGTCATGAGAGAGAGAGAGAGAGAGAGAGATAGAGAGAAAAAGAGAGAGAGAGGGATCACCTTACCTGGATTAGTGCCTTCC
The DNA here is from genome assembly GCF_902362185.1 of Chanos chanos. Lineage (NCBI taxonomy): Eukaryota > Metazoa > Chordata > Actinopteri > Gonorynchiformes > Chanidae > Chanos > Chanos chanos. Next base: position 24,399,361 of record NC_044499.1, on the reverse strand, counting down.
CCTCATCACTGTGCCCCCTCAGTCCCCTCCTCCTGAGGCACTTCTCCCTCACGTCTTCTCCCTTTCTTTCTTTCTTTCTTTCTTTCTTTCTTTCTTTCTTTCTTTCATTTTTCATTTTTCATTTTTCATTTTTCATTTCTCTTTTTTCTTTCATTCCTGTGTCAGAGGACTGTGTGAAATGGAGAGAGAAGAGACCAGTCATGGAATAAAAGTAACCGCTATTGACACTGGGGCCATGGCTACTGTTGCCATAGGTAATGGTTGCCATGTAGATTGGCAGTTAGTTGGCGCCATCTGTCTGTTTTGGGATGTACTGCACTGGCACAGACTACATTTAGGCACTTTCTGCACTGAAGACAGAGCCCAGATTTGACCATTATTTAATACACTCAAAAGCTTTAGAGAGATTGGCTTATAACAAAACAAAAATAATACATTCTATTTCGTGAATGGCAAATCATTATGAATTCATTCTGCCACAGTGTAAAACATTGAGCATTGTATCAAATATTAAAAAAAAAAACTTGATGGTATTTGATGGTATTGTTCCTTTAAGGGTCAGCAAAATCCCTCTATGACAAACAACACAAAAAGCTTCACAAAAACACTGACTTAAAATGCACCTTTTATAGTCACAGAAAGGGCACAAACAATGCACAAACAATGTTTGGACTTAAAATCTAACCTAAACCCTAACCTAACCTAAATGAATTTACCATAAAGTTCCAAAAGGCTCCTGCATGTATGACCTCTATGCAGGAGGTGTGTGACTTGACAAAGTGTTGTGGATAAACTAGACACACCTGCAGTTAGTGCTTCAGTGGTGCTTCAAAATCAGACTGGTTCACTGAGAGCACTCACCCAAGCACTTCAGAGAGAGAGAGAGGGAGAGAGAGAGAGAGAGGGAGGGAGGGAGAGAGAGAGAGAGAGAGAGGGAGGGAGAGAGAGAGAGAGAGAGAGAGAGGGAGAGAGAGAGAGAGAGGGAGGGAGAGAGAGAGAGAGAGGAGACAGAGAGACAAAGACAGAGAGCTGAAAAGAGAGAGAGAGAGAGAGAGAGAGAGAGAGAGACAGAGAGACAGACAAAGACAGAGAGCTGAAGAGAGAGAGAGAGAGAGAGAGGATGAGTGAAAAGTAAGCGGACAGAGAAAGTGGAGGGATATCTTTTAGCTAAGCTGTTTAAACAAATTTTTCACAGAGTTAAAAATAGCCAGGTGCCATCCCACATTAAAGGGCTTCAGTAGCCCTGGCCATGTTTAATGACTCTCAACACAGACATACACACTCAGGCATGCGAGCACGCCTGTATATGTGGACACAAGTACACATATCCATACTCAAACACACACACAACCCATGTAGAACATGTGATTCCGTCACCAGCATCGTCTGATCACATGAAGAGAATCTACCTTTTGTTCTAATACACATCACTGACTGATGTTTTAATTAACTATTGCCCTTAAAGCATTCTGCTGAACGGAAATCAAGTCTGAATTCAGTGAGGTTGCCCTTTTATACAATATTACTGAGAGTCATTGCTTTTCATTTGATTATTTTATGCCCTATAAAACTTTTTTTTTTGTAGTTTTCTCTAAAAGTCGTCTGCCAACTATTTTGAATATGATTCTCTTCCAACAACTCACTGTGTCTCCTCTCATGCCAAGTGACCCACTGAGTCTTCTATCATGTTAAGTAAGAATCCTCATGACTCAATTTCATGCTAAATGACTCACTGAAGCTTCACTCATGCTAAATGATTCAGTGAACAGCTCTGCTGTGATATTTGGTTCTCGCACACAGAAAAATCTCAGACAGGAAGCATATCAGGACCTAACATAAATAGCAATCAGACCTCAAGTAAACCAATCAGCAGCTTTGTTACAGAATACGCACCAATCAATTAGCGAATATATTTCCTTCCAAATTAACATAGCAAATCAAAGCAGTTCTCACAGTGTGCTATGGGCGATTTACGTTTGGATCTGCTTAACTGAATACCACACCCTCTTTGGCGATTCACAGTTTAAACACGCTTTAAACACAGTACCTCTTTTTACAGGTGTGTATGCAATGCTACATGTGGTATTTTAACTTGAGCCATATGGAGAATGATTGTAAATGTTATCGGGAAACTCACATTAGCTCCTTATTGCCAAAGTTTAACCATAACCTTGTAGCCAAGGACAACCAAACAAGGAGTTACATGTTCAATAGCTCTACAGGGCTTCTTTCTGTATGGTTAATGTATGCAAAAAACTGAAGGTTTTCAACAGTTCTTAGTGACATGATAAGCCACAAAGATAATTAGACAATCCATAACGATTATTAAATTAAGTCTAATTCAAAGAAAATTAGAAAAACCAAAACAATTATTAAATTAAGTCTAATTCAGCCAGTATCAGACTGGAGCCACACCATCTTCAAATATTAATTCAGCATTATGTAATGTCATATGCAGCGCCATGTAACAATAGCACTTCTCTGCATTTAAGCACATTTATGGGTATTTGAAAACTACTGATCTTGTCAAAATCCTGACACAGTCCTAAATAAAATGAACTGGCCAAATGCTAAACACTGTTTCCTATTTAGTGCAAACACTCAATGCCTTTGGAAATGTACCACTGATGTTGGATGTTTGTACCATGAAGGATGAATTGTGACTTCCTGTTCTGTTCATAGACAACACACACACACACACACACAGTAGTTGTCCTCACTGTACCATGAACTCTGTCTTATCCCTCATAAACATTCATGAGTGAACGTGTGGCGGGCAGTATGTGATGACCAGCGGACATGCAGGAGAGAGCTGTGGACATGTCCGCTGGGACACAGTGGGGCTTTAAGACTTGGATGTCCCCAGCGTGTTTGTGATGTCCTGGCTGAAGAAAATTCAGTCTGTTTTTAGCATAACCAAAACAATGGAACACATGGAAAATTCGATAAGCAGCAATTATGACTAAGGCTTGGTATCGTTCATTCATTTTTTATTTGAAAAGAGGCAGCTTTTTGGCGTCTCTTTTTTGTCACACTGATTATCCGACTGTAACTGTTATTATGGTAACTATTCGGAACCACACATGAACATTTCAAAGCTGAAGCTTTGCACAAACAGTCCAGACCCTGTGCCGATGTCATGCCACACATGGAGGGACTTCTGTTCTTTTTCTCATAATTGTTTCATTGAGGTCCTAATTAGAAGGCAAGAAACAAATGGAGCTCAAACCACAAAGGGATTCCCTCCAAGAGGTCCTGGCAAGGGAATCTTCAACATGGTAAAATTTATATTCATTACACTGTCTACTGCTACTCTGAGTCCCACACAAAACATGCAACATGTAGCACATACTGTACATTATAGATAAACAGACTCAACATATGCCTTCAAATGTAATTTTCACACATGTAATACGCACGGACACACACAGAGCAAATAACTAGCCGGCAGCAACACACACAGAATACAGTGAGACTTCAATTCTCATACATATGTTACACACACACACACACACACTCAGATCATGCCCAGTGCTGTTCTTATGTCTGATTATTGGAGCGAGGTTTGTGCTGAATAAACAGAAATGGAAACGACCCCACTGTAGTTATGTAGCGGCTAAGGTTTCACACAGAGAGCTAGTGAGCCCACACAGCTGTTTCCTACTAAAATAACACAAAAATTCAATTGAAGAACCTAATGTTTGAGACAACCAAATTACACAGACGTTTGCTCGCCTAAGTGAAGAATGAAATTTTCCAAAAGAATCAGGGCATGCCAAAAACAGAAGTGTGTGTATGTGTATGTGTGCTCCCCCTGCTCCACTTTAGCCTGTCCCCAGTACAACACTCCTGAACTGTTGCTAAGGAAATGATAATTAAATCAGCTAGAACATTTGAGCTGCCTAAACTTAACATTTGATATTTGCACTGATTGTTTTTCATTTAATTTCCATTCAGACTTTTGTACAAGAAGACAAGAAGCATAGGGAACAAAAAATTATACGTTAAGTGCACACTGTTAAAAGAATTAGCCAGACAGTTCAAATGGTACACAGAAAAAAAAAGCTATCCAGTGTTCAAAACTCAACTCCAGCCCTCAAAGGACTTCCTGCAATTTTCTTTTTTTCTTTTCTTGTCTGGTCTGATTTGTACCTGGGAATCTGATCTTTACATCTTCAGCAAATCTTGTTGTGTTACAGCTGGCAGAAACCAATCTACTCTCCCATCCTGACACAAGACTGACAGCGTGTCTTCACAGTGAAGGGTGTGTCTTTGCCTTTCAGCCACCACCTCTCATAGAGTTGGTAACACTAACCATTGAGGCCCTGAAGCCACCAGAAACAGCCATGACTCATTAACTCAGTTGCTTCCACGCGTCCTCAATTCAACTGGTTCACTGTGGTAAAGACGTCAGGGTTGTTACAAATGAATAATGAGGAGTCATGAGAATCAAAACTGCTTATACAAACGTCTTATGATGTCTTGTGATGGCTTTATAATGCATTGGACATAACGAGGTAAAATGTTTCAGACTTTACTTTTGGGTAGAGGGTAATCCTGGGTCCTTGCAAACTGGACTCTGATTCTGAGTCAAGACCGACTGTCGCAGGATGTGGTCGCATGTGGGAGTGTGGAACCACAAGCTGACCACATCGATCTGTTCCAGTGTTTCATCAAACAATGACCATTTGTCTGGTCAGATACACCGCTGGGCCTGCAAATGTTTCATTCTCACCATGTCACAGTTTACCCTGCTCATCTCTATTCACACAACTCTTCACAGAAAACCAGACAATTTACCATGAAAGCCAATTTAAAATTAAACTACAACTACAACTACAATTACAACAAAAATGAAACTTTCCAAGGCAATAATCCTCCAGCTTTGTATTCATTTATCTATTTATCTATTTATTTATTTAGGTCTGTCTGAAGTTGAAAATATTGTTGTGTGTAATACAGTGTAAGCAAAAACATCCTCGCTGCACAAACTGCCACTGCTGCAACCTCCATCTCCACAGCTGTGTTGCCGTCATGGCAACTGGAGCATGGCCTGGGCCAGCGTGAGGAGCTTAGCCTGTCCAAACAGCCTGATTGCCACTCATTTGATTTTCCTAAACCCCTTAAGCCCTGCCAACAACTTCTGTCAGCGCTGCCAGCAGCCTTACACAAACAAGATTACCTGCCACAGCAGCACCTGAAGGCGGCACAGAGAAGGCGGAGATAGGGTAGGAGTGACTCCTATAGCCTCTCACGCTGTTAGTCATGTCAATAACAGGACTTTTTTTTATTTTTAATCAAATCTTTTAGGGTGTTGTTTTCACTTTGTCATTTTTTAAATCCTTGAAATAAAATCAGAAGTGAGTCACATTCGCAGTAATTTAATGGTTTGAGCAGAAGTATTTATGACGCATTTACATGGTGACTGAGAAACAGTCCTGACAGACACAGGCTGCAGTGTTTGGGTATGAGGTCTATAAGACACAGGCTACAATGTTTGGGTATGAGGTACATAAGACACAGGCTACAATGTTTGGGTATGAGGTCTATAAGACACAGGCGACAGTGTTTGGGTATGAGGTCTATAAGACTCAGGCTACAGTGTTTGGGTATGAGGTCTATAAGACACAGGCTACAGTGTTAGGGTATGAGGTACATAAGACACAGGCTACAGTGTTTGGGTATGAGGTACATAAGACTCAGGCTGCAGTGTTTGGGTATGAGGTACATAAGACTCAGGCGACAGTGTTTGGGTATGAGGTACATAAGACTCAGGCTACAGTGTTTGGGTATGAGGTACATAAGACACAGGCTACAATGTTTGGGTATGAGGTACATAAGACACAGGCTACAATGTTTGGGTATGAGGTACATAAGACACAGGCTACAATGTTTGGGTATGAGGTCTATAAGACACAGGCTACAATGTTTGGGGTATGAGGTCTATAAGACACAGGCTACAGTGCTTGGGTATGAGGTACATAAGACTCAGGCTACAGTGTTTGGGTATGAGGTACATAAGACACAGGCTACAGTGTTTGGGTATGAGGTCTATAAGACTCAGGCTACAGTGTTTGGGTATGAGGTACATAAGACTCAGGCTGCAGTGTTTGGGTATGAGGTACATAAGACTCAGGCGACAGTGTTTGGGTATGAGGTCTATAAGACTCAGGCTACATTGTTTGGGTATGAGGTACATAAGACACAGGCTACAATGTTTGGGTATGAGGTCTATAAGACACAGGCGACAGTGTTTGGGTATGAGGTCTATAAGACTCAGGCTACAGTGTTTGGGTATGAGGTCTATAAGACACAGGCTACAGTGTTAGGGTATGAGGTACATAAGACTCAGGCTGCAGTGTTTGGGTATGAGGTCCATAAGACTCAGGCGACAGTGTTTGGGTATGAGGTACATAAGACTCAGGCTACAGTGTTTGGGTATGAGGTACATAAGACACAGGCTACAATGTTTGGGTATGAGGTACATAAGACACAGGCTACAATGTTTGGGTATGAGGTCTATAAGACACAGGCTACAGTGTTAGGGTATGAGGTACATAAGACACAGGCTACAATGTTTGGGTATGAGGTACATAAGACACAGGCTACAATGTTTGGGTATGAGGTCTATAAGACACAGGCTACAGTGTTAGGGTATGAGGTACATAAGACGCAGGCTACAATGTTTGGGTATGAGGTACATAAGACACAGGCTACAATGTTTGGGTATGAGGTACATAAGACACAGGCTACAATGTTTGGGTATGAGGTACATAAGACACAGGCTACAGTGTTTGGGTATGAGGTCTATAAGACACAGGCTACAATGTTTGGGTATGAGGTACATAAGACACAGGCTACAGTGTTAGGGTATGAGGTACATAAGACACAGGCTACAATGTTTGGGTATGAGGTCTATAAGACTCAGGCTACAGTGTTTGGGAATGAGGTACATAAGACACAGGCTACAGTGTTTGGGTATGAGGTCTATAAGACTCAGGCTACAGTGTTTGGGTATGAGGTACATAAGACTCAGGCTACAGTGTTAGGGTATGAGGTCTATAAGACACAGGCTACAGTGTTAGGGTATGAGGTCTATAAGACACAGGCTACAGTGTTAGGGTATGAGGTACATAAGACACAGGCTACAATGTTTGGGTATGAGGTCTATAAGACACAGGCTACAGTGTTTGGGTATGAGGTACATAAGACTCAGGCTACAGTGTTTGGGTATGAGGTCTATAAGACTCAGGCTACAGTGTTTGGGAATGAGGTACATAAGACACAGGCTACAGTGTTTGGGTATGAGGTCCATAAGACTCAGGCTACAGTGTTTGGGTATGAGGTACATAAGACTCAGGCTACAGTGTTAGGGTATGAGGTCTATAAGACACAGGCTACAGTGTTAGGGTATGAGGTCTATAAGACACAGGCTACAGTGTTAGGGTATGAGGTCTATAAGACACAGGCTACAGTGTTTGGGTATGAGGTACATAAGACTCAGGCTACAGTGTTAGGGTATGAGGTCCATAAGACTCAGGCTACAGTGTTTGGGTATGAGGTACATAAGACACAGGCTACAGTGTTTGGGTATGAAGTACATAAGACACAGGCTACAATGTTTGGGTATGAGGTCTATAAGACACAGGCTACAATGTTTGGGGTATGAGGTCTATAAGACACAGGCTACAGTGCTTGGGTATGAGGTACATAAGACTCAGGCTACAGTGTTTGCGTATGAGGTACATAAGACACAGGCTACAGTGTTTGGGTATGAGGTCTATAAGACTCAGGCTACAGTGTTTGGGTATGAGGTACATAAGACTCAGGCTACAGTGTTTGGGTATGAGGTCTATAAGACTCAGGCTACAGTGTTTGGGTATGAGGTACATAAGACTCAGGCTACAGTGTTAGGGTATGAGGTCTATAAGACACAGGCTACAGTGTTAGGGTATGAGGTCTATAAGACACAGGCTACAATGTTTGGGTATGAGGTACATAAGACACAGGCTACAGTGTTTGGGTATGAGGTCTATAAGACTCAGGCTACAGTGTTTGGGAATGAGGTACATAAGACACAGGCTACAGTGTTTGGGTATGAGGTCCATAAGACTCAGGCTACAGTGTTTGGGTATGAGGTACATAAGACTCAGGCTACAGTGTTAGGGTATGAGGTCTATAAGACACAGGCTACAGTGTTAGGGTATGAGGTCTATAAGACACAGGCTACAGTGTTAGGGTATGAGGTCTATAAGACACAGGCTACAGTGTTTGGGTATGAGGTACATAAGACTCAGGCTACAGTGTTAGGGTATGAGGTCCATAAGACTCAGGCTACAGTGTTTGGGTATGAGGTACATAAGACACAGGCTACAGTGTTTGGGTATGAAGTACATAAGACACAGGCTACAATGTTTGGGTATGAGGTCTATAAGACACAGGCTACAATGTTTGGGGTATGAGGTCTATAAGACACAGGCTACAGTGCTTGGGTATGAGGTACATAAGACTCAGGCTACAGTGTTTGCGTATGAGGTACATAAGACACAGGCTACAGTGTTTGGGTATGAGGTCTATAAGACTCAGGCTACAGTGTTTGGGTATGAGGTACATAAGACTCAGGCTATAGTGTTTGGGTATGAGGTCTATAAGACTCAGGCTACAGTGTTTGGGTATGAGGTACATAAGACTCAGGCTACAGTGTTTGGGTATGAGGTCTATAAGACACATGCTACAATGTTTGGGTATGAGGTCTATAAGACTCAGGCTACAGTGTTTGGGTATGAGGTACATAAGACACAGGCTACAATGTTTGGGTATGAGGTCTATAAGACACAGGCTACAGTGTTTGGGTATGAGGTCTATAAGACTCAGGCTACAGTGTTTGGGTATGAGGTCTATAACCAGGTTTGTATACCAGGGTTGTACACCTGTATACCATGTTTGAGGTACGGCGCAGGCCGTTAAGGACATTGGATGATGCCATGTGTTAGGCGCATAGTGGTCTTTGTCTGAAGATGTTTACTCAATGATTCATCAGATTTCGATCTGTTCTAACATGCTTCATTACTGTCACGGTTAGGTGAAAATAGAACCTACCACTTTGCTACATTACAGCTGAGTATCAAACTGGCCTTTCTCCACACACGGAAACAGTCGTTTTTTTGTGATTTCCTCCTCTAATGTCCGTACTCTGTGAATATCCCTTGAGGCAGAACTGCCACTGGGGAGCATTGAGGAAAACATCTGTAACCTGTTGGTTTGGGACTGTTCACACATCTACAATTTGCATGTGCAACAATATTCTTTTAATTCGCTTGGCTGTTTGCTTGCCCTCCATCTGCTGTTGTTCGCTTATCTGATCGGCTTTGATTAATGTTGTGTTTATGACAAACAAATAGAACTGATGAGAGAACATCTGAAATACAATATCTGGTTACTGGAAATAACGTCATTTTACAAAGCAGAGTAAGCAGGATTTTCAAATTAAGCTATGTGTCCACGGTTAAGTTTGTATAATGAATTGTCAGGCAGAGGGTGGGAGACCCATAAAGTCAGAGAGAAGGATACAAGTTTGTGTATTACTCAGGCTTGGGCGGCGGTTCACAACATCTAGCCTATCTGTTTCACTGCAAAATGCAAAATAGCCTCTCCTTTTTAGAAAGACTTTCATGTCTCATGTATGAATAAAGAATCCAGGAAGGAATAAAAGCATTCCATTAGTCACCAGCGACGATAACCCCCTTCATTTCATCAAATAAAATGGAAATAAGTGGGGGAGTATGGAATTGATTAGTCTTGACTGTCTTTAATATGATAATCTACTGTTTATTCTTGGCTGTAGAAACAGTAGCCCCATCTTTGTAGTGAGCTACACCCCTAGGCTGTGAGCAGATCTGGTCCATTTTCCCACCAATGCGATGACACCACTGAGACACATCATCATCAAGCTCCGGGATTTTTATAGGCGCACTTCCTGCTGCTATCAGTCATGTAGGACCAATATTACAGTGCGCCAACATAGAGGGAAGTGGTACTGGTTAATATATCTGAGTTGTCAATGTGTAATATTCTTAGGCTTTCATTCTGGTTTGAAAAGTGAGGGAAATCCAAGAATCTTTAAAAGCACTGATGTCAGTCTCAAAGAAAGACAAGTTACTATGCTGATCATTTTGCAGATATTCCATTCAGACAATATTAAAGATATGAGAAAATGGCATGATGAATAGGGATGTTGCATTTGGAATAGGGACCATTCATTGCTGGTGGTGTTCTCAATAAAAACTGGCCATCTGTGCCTTCATTTTGCACATAAAACTAGAGCTCTGTGTGATCATCATGACTGGCCACAGGGCAGATCATATTATTACAGTGTACATTATTAATTCATAGTTTGGTTGGTCCTTTTATTTCAATGCTGTTTTGAGTTACTGTATTAGAAAAGTGTGTTGACTACAATGACGTGCTCAGTCTGTGTTGTGGCAGTCATATGGTTTATTATGAAAACAAATTCCAACCAAACTCAAACAAACTCTAACGAAAGCCAACGTTAGGTGGCTAATGTTAGGATATATAAGAGGGAGGTCTTGAGATGATCTGAGAGAATCTCGTTTGAATTTCCTGACTTTTCAGATTTTTGGTAAGACATAATTCTCAGATAAAACATTTAGAAGTTTAAGCACTTAGTTCTGACCAAGTTCTGACCAAAGCCTGGGCAGTCAACTGACACCACGGAGTCAGGCCAGCTAGGCGTGGGTTCATAGGAAACACTGTACACAGAAGATAACAATGTCAATGTGTGTGCGCGTGTGTGTTTGTGAAAGCGAGAGAGAGAGAGACAGAGAGAGAGAGAGAGAGAGAGAGAGACTCTGCAGTGTGTGACGAGACCATGCCCTACTCTTTCCTCAATTCACTACCACATCCTGCCTGCCTGCTGCAGCCTAATGGGTTTTAATGAGACACCAGCAGACCCCAGCCTTCCTGCCCTCACACATGCCAAGAGACTATCATGTACAACATCAACACGCTCGTTTATCATCCTCCCCCTCCATGGAAAAAACGGCATCGAGAAACTGGGGGTGTTACATTGTATTATGATGACTTTACTGGAACCAATTGTGTGTAAAGGACTTCTAGGAAAATTAACAAGATCATGTGACTTCTCTAGAATCTGTGATTTACTGTGAGACTCATTACTCAATGAAATGGAAAGTGTCTAAATAAGCACATGGCTTCAGCTGTTGAGCATTGTCAATATGCTTTCTTTGCCTGAGGTGACATAGGAGCAGTGTCACTGGCCTGTTCACGCTCATTCGGATGTCTGATCTGGACTTTAATCTTGACATTTGTGAATTAGACAGTGGTTCAGGGCTTGGACATTTAAATGCTGTTTAAAGGATTTGGTTATACATCTAGGTAATACCAAGGAGAGAAAAGTACAGCTTTTTTATGTCTCTCACTCTCTCTCTCTCTCTCTCTCTCTCGTGCGGTTTAGTGTGGTGACAGGTGACAGAATCTTGCTTCTGTCTTTGTTACTCTGGTGCTAATCCAGGGAAGTATGCTGACAGAGTGGCTTTGGGATGACGGCACAGCCCTTTAACTGCTTAATCCTGTCTATAGAGAAGAAGTCAGGAGTGAAAGCTTGTCAGGCACGTAAATCAACTGGGAGTCCTCTGTAGTTTTTGTGCGTGTAAGCAGTTGACTGAAGCAATGCAAAAACCGAATGCCAAGGTTCTGCTTCAGTGCCTTGCCAAAGCGTGTGTCAGTTAGCAGAGTTTCACCTGTGAGGCACTGAGTGGCGTGTCCTGACAGGCCGTAAAGTGTGTACTCTGTTTTCTCATAAACAGAATATAGAGGACTCTTATGCAGGCTATGATTATCAAAACTGAATGCCTGAATATGGGGTCTCAAAGGATAATTAATGTACCTGACAATCCAGGCAGGGTCTTCCAAAGCAATGTTCCAGTGCTGGCTCCGCTAACCATGCTCAGGTACAAAACTGTGCTTCACACAATAATAAGAAAATAGAGACTTGGTCTTTCCAGTGAGGGGCATGTTAATATTGGGCAAGATTTCCGTCATAAATTAACTGATTTCCAAATCATTCTTCGTGGTTAAGTTTGCACCTAACTCTAAAACCTGTGGTCTACGTTGAGGGGTGAAAAAAGATCCAATGAGTGGACTGGAAAACACTGCAGTGGTTCCCTGAAAACAACAGATTTAATTTCATTTGAAAACAGAACAGTGACGACTTAGAATGTGAATACACAGAGACATACAGTAATTACCAACAGCCATTAACGGCTGACTGGCTGATTACAGACAGTCACAGGTGCAGCTTTGTTAATGAAGGGAGCGTGCATCTCACTTCCAGATCACAGGACACCTTGAGAGAGCTCGCAGGGTCCAGAGGAAAGAGCGGAGCCAGAAGACATCCTCTTCCCTGATTCTCTCTCTTCTCCACACACCCCCTCCCCAATCAGAGGAACAAAAGGGTAAGCATACACCATCTGAAATAGACAGGCGAGTAGGAAAGAGGGGAAGGAAGCAGGGAAACCAACAAAACCACACGTAGTAAATCACACTTCTCGAAAAAAGCGTATACACAGTTGTTGCATATGAAGTGCCTTACACCTACAGGAGTAAATCACAGGAGTAAGAAAAGGTGAAGAGGAGTGACAATATTAATGAATGGTATGCTGTGGAAGACATTATATGTTTGTGTTTGTGTGTGTAAATGTGATGTGTCTTTCTGTGGCTTCAACTGTGTTTTGATCTGATGAGTTACAATGTCTCCTCTGTGTGTGTGCGTGCATGTGCTTGGCTGTGTTGTTTTATTTTGTGTCTATCCTTATATGGACAGCTTGCCAAAAGCACAGTGGTCGGAGTGGCTTCCTACACCCAGAGGCCACTCTTGATTGGTTTATCAAGGTAAATCACCGGTCTTGGCCGGGAGGCGAGATTATCTCTGACTCTCTAGAGAGTTTCTATGGATCAGTGCTGTCATTCCTTTATGTGGAACTTCCCATTGTGACCTCACCTCATTATAGTTTACGTGACCAGTGAAATCGTGCCAAACGTTCGCTAATTCTCCACAGATCTTTCATTTCACTGTGAGTGTGTTTAGGTGTGTTCTTTGCATAGGTGTACTGTATGCGTGTGTGTGTGTGTGTGTGTGTGTGTGTGTGTGTGTACAGGGCCCAAGGTACATCTGAAGACTAAGGTGATAAAGACACAATAAGACAAGGGCCAGTTGGAGTCCCTCTCATCTCCAGGGGCCACAGATTAACTTAGCCATGCTTCCCTTGGAAAACAGGCGCGGACCCCAGAGGAAGCCCCCGTCAGTCTGCGCTCTTTCACCTCTCTCCAGCGCTCCCTTTTCCTCTCTAACCCTTCTCTTTTGCCCCCAGTCCCATTAGGAGATGAAACACAGGCCCGGGTGAATGACTGGTCTGTGACACTGGACAACCCTTCCATGCTACCGTTGATTCTCCCACTCTCTCTCTGTTTGTTGGGTTTGCGTGGTGAGCTGTAGGTGAGTGTTAATGCCTGTCACAGAACTGAAGAGAAACAGGCATCTTTTTTCATTGAAAACCATCCATTTTATATTGGTTCTTTAAAAAGGCTGGCGGTTTCAGACGGCATAAATGTTATTAATTAGAGTCACATGCACTAATTTTCCACATGTACTTCAATAAAAGCTGTAAAGGGATTTTGCACATATTCAGAGAGTGAAAATATCAATTCTAATTATGTGAAGATAATTTAGTTCAACGTGGTTTGAAAACAATTTATTTGAAAAATACAAACATTTTTGTTTAAGTAGAGCACACCATTCCACCCAAATTTTGGATAAAGAGGATTCAAATGAAGAGTAAATTTCTTTGAATGTTAGTGGCTAGTTGTTCAAAGTGACTGCACTAAAATAATGAAGATCACAGGTGGGATTTTAAGAATCTGGACAAAAAGTTAGAACAGCTCTGTGCTAGTTCCATAAATAGATCTGTTAAACAGACTTGGCAGCTGCTTAACCTTCAAAGAACAGCTTTCATGAACAGGAAAACAATAGAATACTGCTTGTGTTTTGGGACACATTTAAGATGTAGGTTTTTCCTAGTGCATTGCAATAACAAATTGAAAATGAAAGACGAAGGAAAAGAATGTGATGTGGCAGGTTATGCTGTTTCTAGAGATGAATCATCGTAACGTGAAGGCACTCTGAATCCTAATGAGGCAGACGTGTGTTGGACATGAGGTGGAGGGCTGTCAAAGAGGTCCTGTTCTCCTCACTCATTCTGCCCCTCACTGTTTCCGACCTCTGTTCACGCTGGAACATTCTGATCCCCTGGCACGGTGCCCCTTCCACGCCACAGCTTTCCTCTCCAAACCACAGGAGCAGGCCTCCTTTAAAGGGGAAGAGCCCTTCTTTTACACACAATATTCCTCTTTATGTGTTTTGTCTTCGCTTAACACGTCTCGGCTTTGTTGACTGGGCCGACAGGTTTTCATATGACAGCATTTGGTTATTTGAAGCTGTGTCCTTCCTGCTTTGACTTAAATTAGAGGCCCTGAGAGGTAAGAGGCTGTAATGAAATCTCTTATCATTTTAAAAACACTAGTGCTGTTGGTCATCTGACTTAATGTCTAAGCCTTTGGAATGTGCTGGCACACTGGTGCTGGACAGGCATCTCCCTGCTTTTCCATTTCTCCAGTTTGGCCATGGTGCTTCTAAAAACAATTTGACCTCTGAGGGGCAAATCTAGCATCCTGTCTTTAAGACCCAGCCCCCTTTTCAGCTATTGGCCCCTATAATTCCACATTCTCCTTTGACAAGCACTTATACCCTCTGTGCTTTCAATGGTGCAGCCATAATATTCACAACTGTCATCTGAACATGTAATCCCAGCTCAGCTGTTAAAATACTGATACAACAATAACAGAAATGTCATTTAATCCCAAGTGACTGTCAAAGCTGATTTTAGACTAAATAGCCCACAGGTGACACTTATCAAAATGCACCACAGTTAACCTCCAACTAGCTGTAGTGTTGCATATTGATTTGCACATACCTGTAGATTTGTAAATGCCACGTGTAATCTGAAAAAAGAACCACCTGGCTTCATGATGGTAACTATTATTCTTGTCAAAGTATAAGGACTTTTATTCTCATTAATGATTTGTTATCAGTGTTGTGCAAGTTACTGAAAATAAGTAATTAGTTACAGTTACTAGTTACTTCTTTCAAAGGAAATAGAGTTGTTTGACCAATTACTACATATAAAAGCAATTAGTTACTAGGGAAAGTTACTTCTGCGTTACTTCAAAATGTCTTCTTCAGTTCTCTTATTAATGCATACTAAGCAAATCAACCCCACCGCTGGAAGCAGGGTCTTTCGCGATTAGCTTTGAGGAAGCGTGTTGTTTTACCAGGTGCTTCAGAAGATTAAAAATACTATTCTTTGACATGTATAAAGTTCTCACACCTGCACATAGACTACAACTCACCAGTACATTTTTTCATTGATCTCGATTAGGGAAAAATAATGACCATATTTCCAGGACAGCAAGTTCACAATGCCCGAACTGTTGGCTAATGTGTGGGCTAATGCTGACTGATTGGCTGTGTCCGAAATGGCATACTATATACTACTCGCATACTGATCTTGACGTAAAAGTAGTAAGTAGTATGCAGTACGTGAAAAATAAAAATTTTGCAGTACACGACAGTATGATGTACTACTCTGGCGAAAATGTGCAGTATACAAGTGGAGCTCACTTCGTCGAGTACTGCATCCCATGAAGCAACGTGGTGATTTCCAACTGTCAAAAAATTTTAAAAAACATGGCGGACAGCGACAGAAGCAGCTTCAACTTCAACTGCAGTTCCGAATATAAATGTATCAGTTGCATATTTTGGTGTAATAAGTCTCCATACGCTTTCTTATAGGGCTACTTTTGATACATATTTGTGGTAGTCGTGTGTTGTTCGATTTTAACAGAACAGATAGCCCAACCGATAGCAAACGTGTAGTACACTACACGAAAGTTCTCATAATTGCGTACCATACTGCATACTAGCGTGTTGAGTAGTGTGCAGTACACAGTGTATACTAGGCTAGTATGCAGTACGCTAGTATGCCATTTCGGACACAGCCATTGACACTTCCCATCTGGCAACGCTAGAATGAATCAAAGTATCGTACCAGAAGCTTAAAATGATCGTATTTTGAGGGAAATTCTCGTACGCGAGTCATAACCAAGAGAAAAAATAGGCGTAAATGTGTAATTTCAGAGACACTTAAAGACGAACGACTTTTTGACACCGCCTATAAGCCACATTGTTTAAAAACAAACTTCGCCTCTCCCCTGTCCTCACCTTCCTGTTCAGGACTCATTTTCTTTACATTTTTTCACATGGATGCAGCAGTATGCAACTTAACTGAACTTGTAATATTATAACGATAACTGCATTGCACTGGGTAAATATAGTACTGGCCCGTGAGTCACTGCGCTCAGTATAAAATACCTAACATTTCTGATTTATAAAGAGGATTTGATTACTGGTTAAATTAACGACAGCCGTGCTCGTGCGTTGATCATCACAGATCTGGTGCCGTTAGATCCTAAACAGGAAATTGTGAGAATAGGCTGCATTTGCCCGCTATAGTCTGCAGTTGTCCAGAAATATTTTCTCGCAAAAGTAACGAGCAACGAGCCAATTTAAATCTCGGTAATTGTAATGTTGTTATTTAATTTGAAAAGGTAATTAGTTACATCACTCGTTACCGCCAAAAGTAGTGGAATTATAATTCCTAGGCGTTACTGTTACTTCCAACACTGGTCATGATATAAAGATTTGATATGAGTTAACAGGCTGTTGATTAGTATTCACCTTGGGGCAGGGAGGGAAATGTCTTTTGTTGTATAACTGTTTTTATGCATTTGTGTTTGATATGACATCATGAATTGTTTTCTCTGTCACTGTCAACACAGTGAACAACAGAGCAGCAATGATACCATATGTATTCAGCAAATACTATAACGTTAACTTTTGATCCTCAATAACAAAACATTGCTCATAAAGTAAAATACCATCATGCAAGTCGATCAAAGCCGATGGCTACTCCTCATTCAAAACTGACTCCCTGTAAAAAAAGAAAAAAATGGAAACGGGGCATTTTGGGTGTAATGAAATACTGTTTTCAGTAAAGACTGGTCACAGTAGAAGGAGAGAAACATGAAAAACATTACAACAACAATAATTATTGAGAATATAAAGAGTGCATGGACAAAATCTGTAGCAATAGAGACAACTCAGAGAACTGAAGCACTTCTGTGGGTGTCGTGTTTGTTGTGTTTGTTTTTTCATTATGGATGTTGATCACACAAATATTTACTTACCCTTGTTTACAGTAAGATTGGCTGTGTGATAGTCATTTCACCCTGACCTCACTCAGGCCCCACCCACACATGATGTGAGCGAATAAAACACATGAGCTCTGACTGAACATGATATCAAAAACACCTCTGAGCTGCATCACTTCCTGCCACCCCACAAGCCTGGCATTCCATCTCAAACCACAAGTCACTTTTATGTCACGTGAGTTTTGATATGTTGATTGTGAAGTGATGATTTGATGCTTATTTAAAGGTGTCATTAAAAAGGGGGATTTTCTATGATTGAAAGAGGCACATCCAACTGAATTGAAACAGGAGCTAATAAATCACTTCTGCTAAATTCATCATTACCTCTGCAGGACCAGCTAGCACCCTGGTCCTGAAGGACTGCGCTCTCCACTCTGACGAGTCTGACACAGACAGACGCAGCTAAATTGTCCTTCAGTTCTTGACCTTGTGAGGGGCCAGACAGTCATTCAGTCACCCACAAAAAACATCAACATTTGTTCCTCTTTCTCAGATAAAATCAGACATTTGCTGATAAACTCCTGCACTCCACAGTTAATTAGCTGTTACTGGGGCAGCTTTGATACACTATGTCCACATGACCTCCACATATCTACTTGTGTTCACAATGACTACAGACATGTCTGAGGCTGAACTAGGATAATACACTTATAAGCTGCTTTAAAGTTTTCAGAGAAATATTGCATTCATTTATGTATTTTATTCATTTGCCACAGCTTTAATCATAGATGCTTGTGCTACGCACCTGAGTCACCTGAGAACTAAAGGTATGTCAGCTCCACGTATTTTTTGTTCTGGTTTCAAATTATTTTATTGCTTCACATGATTATCAGCATATAATGAGCATCAGAATGCTCATATATGTCATAATACAGATGACGATAACTATAATATTAGAGTATTTCTGCAGGGCAGTCTCTTATTCCTCATAGTTCATCTGGGGCTATGGAAGCTTACTCTAAACATTTCATATGAACCCAAAGCACCTCAGTAACTCCTGCCAGGATATTACTGTACCTCTAACCATCTAGCAGACTTAGACTGACATTAAAAAAATGTCTTATTAGCTAATAGCTCTGTCTGAAAGGGACCGCACAGCAATGACAGCTGTGCTGGTTTCAGAGAACCTTCAGGCCAGGAGTGAAGAAACCAGAGGCTTCTATTTCCAGCCCAAAACGCCACAGGCAATCTGGAGCTGCTCCTGACCCGTGGCCACGGAAAGCTCTAGAATGCAAGCAGCTCGCTTGAGCTTCCCTGAATCACTGCCCACCGGAGACTGGCATCCCACTCTCACCTCAAGAACTTTGCCCACAGGTAATGTTTTCCTGAGGCAACGCCAGGGCTTTAAAATTTCCATGAGCAGAGGTGAAAAAAAAAAAAAACTCAGAAATGCCTCTGGCCTACCTCACGCAATACAAGAGCTCCTTTGAGTCAGCCAGGCTCCTAAATCACTGCAAGACTCAATGCTCACACCTCAGTACACACTCAGAGACCAGCCTCCACTGCTTAAGCTCTCCGGCCGGGGACAGCCGGATTAGACCAGGCCATGGGCCTCACCCCAAGAGACGCTTGTTTGGTTCAATCAAGAATGGCGAAAAGCAGGCCCTCGTGAGAGAGACACAGATGGGAACCTCTGCTGTTTTTTCCCAAAGAACCCAGAGGCTGAAAGAACGAGTGTGTGTGTGTGTGTGTGTGTGTCTCCTGGCACTCTGCCCCAGTGTCTGCCGACACACAAGACAAATCAACCCGCCACACACTCCAGCATATTTTCCCCTGGTGAACTTTGACAAATGGCAGAAAAATCCTCTCATTTGTAACTTCAGGCAGTTCACTTATGAGATTAGGGGCTTTTCTTTGACACTGGCACTTTCAAATAGGCCATATTTCATACTGCGAGTAAGAGCCACTTGTACCTCCATTGTCGACTCAAATAAAGCTTTTCACTCAAACAAGTGATGGGCCTAAATTAACTCCACTGATGGAGCTAAAGTAGCCTCCAACAAAGACATATGATATTTACTATCAATGAAAGTAATAAATCAGCTCACAGAAACTGTCTCACTGCTGTCTGAAAATGAATACTGTCAGGACTTTGTCATCTGTTTAAACACTCCACATTATGAACACATTATCCATACATATTATATCCTGATTTAGGGAATCTGAATGACAATTCTTGTTTCCCTGAGAGGAAAGAGAAAAGGAAGTGTCAGAGAAGTTAAGAGTGGGGGATGAATAGGAGAAGGGAATGCAGAGGCAGTAGAAGCAGAACTCTGGCATAGTGCTTAAGCCAGTCAGAGACGGCAACACAAATGAGTGCACAGTCTCCGCTGAGTGTGTGTGCTCAGACCAATCTATTACAGCAGTCCAATCAGAACAGGGCTGGAACTGCTGGGACAGAGGCCGCGACCTGCCGGAGGCCTGAATGGAGCGGCGAGTGGAACGGTGTGTGATAAACGAGTCTTATCTGGAGGCCGCGGCGTTGGGAAGCACCCTCTGTTTCCCCCTGATTACATTAGCAGGCAGGAAAAGGGGGACGCATGGGGAATCGGTGGAATTCCACCAAAGCTAGAGCAGACGAACACCCCTCCTCCCCCCCTCGTCTCTCACTTGTTTGTCGATTGATAAGAGGACCTGGTGATATACATGGCCGGGTGTGTATGCGTGTGTCTGTGTGTGTGTGTGTGTGTGCGTGTGTGTGCGCTTGTGTGTGTGAGAGAGAGAGAGAGCATTGTAATTGTTTTGAGCTCATATATATATACAAAATGAATACTTGGGAGATCTAGGATCCTCCACATATGTTAGTCTCATTCAATGGTCTGAGTCCTTTGACCTCATCAACTTTATTCACAAACATTTGGGAGTTCAGAAGAAGAGAGAGACGTAACTCTTGAAGACCTTGAAAAATCCCAGAAAATGTTACACTATCATCCAGATGCTATTCCCCAACACAGGCCTTTTCATCTACTTGTCACAGCAAAGCTCCTTGTTACCATGTCTTCATTATGGGGAGTGTACAGCACCTCTTAGACTCAGCTCCTCATAAACAACCTGTGAGTTAATGTGTGGAGGGATGCTGCATTTTGCTAAAGGTCAAAACCCCCGTCTGAGTGTGGTCACTATATTAACCCTTATCTCTTCACCTCAGCCCTTGCAAAAACAAACAGCTTTTTTTTCTAGGCCTGCATCCTGGTGACTGGATCAGCGCAGCATGAGAGTGATTCATAATGGCTGTTAGGGTAGCCATGGAGAGCCCACTTGAGCAGATTGTTTCCTAGTCACGGACCTTTACCACCCCACGTGCCGAGTTCATTACGGCTGCAGATAAGAGTCTGCACCAATCTGGTATCAAGAGTCATGTGATGAACGCTGGGAGGAGTCA
This sequence comes from Chanos chanos, assembly GCF_902362185.1. Classification (NCBI taxonomy): domain Eukaryota; kingdom Metazoa; phylum Chordata; class Actinopteri; order Gonorynchiformes; family Chanidae; genus Chanos; species Chanos chanos. The sequence goes on along the minus strand of NC_044499.1, from coordinate 24,378,555 downwards.
GAGGAATGTCTTGATTTTGAGGTAGAGCAGGATTTTCCTGGTCGCAATTGTTTAAATGTTCAAATTTTAGATGCATACATAGGTGCTGTTTTGGGGGTCTGCTTTATAACTTCTGCACTGGAGGCCCGTTACTAACTTAGGCCAATGAATGTTACAGCATCTAAAACCATGGCAAGAACATCTGGAATGTGCTAGGTTTAAATTTCACTTCCTTGATTTCTTGATCATTAAATGAACAATTACCAGCAGAGAGTGCAGGTGGGTGCACACAGATAGCAAGTATCACACGATATGCATACAGAAAATCTGCATCATATGCAAATATCTTTAGTTTTATATGTGTTGTGACTGGAGGGCACCATCTGTGATGTCATCCCTTTTTAAAAAATCGAACACCAGTCAACACCAAGAATCAACACCATAAAAACTATTTACATTGAATTAATTGCTATTATTTTGAGGTTATGGTTAATCTGTATAAAAGAACTGTATACTTAATGATTACTCCAATACTAAGTCACTTTCATAGATCTACCTCACTTAATGGTGGATCTACCCCAGCTGTATTTTTCTCTTGGTTTTTTTTTGGTCTCTTGTTTTCTTTATAAGATTCTTTTACTTATTTATATTGTCTTCCATATAAGATTTTTCTACTTATTTATATATTGTCTTTATTCACACTCGTCTGGTGATGGAGGATTAGCAAAGTAAGAATTTCATTGTACAGTGTAACTGCCTATTTTGCTGTGAACATGACAATAAAACTCATGAATATTGTTTTCTGTCCCTGCCCTCAGTGGGAAGGAGCACATTGGATCCCAGACATTAGAGTGCATTATACAACAAAACAGTCCTGTCCCCATCATCTGGCCCAGGCTGAAAGGACCTGATCTTTTTTATGTTTACAGTCTTCCATCTTAGTGTCACAAAGGTACAGTGCAATGTAAAAAGATGAGAAAATTTGTTCTGCACAACATTATGTTAAGAGATTTGGTAACTTCTGGTTAAAATGGATTGTTACAATGCCCCATAGTATTTTATAAGCATTTAATGGGATATACTTTTAAAATTCTAAAAATAAATTGTACATTGAAGAAGATTTAGAACGGCAACACGGAAAGAGACACTGCAATGATATTCCACATTTCCCTGAGGCTGAAGTTACTGGGCTCAATAAGAATGTTAAGTATTTTGGTTTGTTTTAATGGGACGATCCATTGACATTAACATTCCAGGGCTGATCAGCCCTGATGAGAAAAAATGTCTCAGAGAGGGAGAGAGAAGGAGGGAGACAGAGAGATTGTGATAAGCAATGGGCAGGGGCCCAGACTACCATGGTGTGGTCCTTCCTCACTGACATCCTGAGGAGGAAGCTGTGGTTCTCTGGCGGTACTGCCAGAATCCCTCAGAGGGGCCCGTCTGCTGGGTCATCGCAGTGAACCAGGAACAGCCCTCTCGCACAGTCTTCCTCTCTCTCTCATTTACTTTACAATATCTTACTCTTGCTGCGTTGTTAGACTAAGATTTAATTTAAGGCCTAGTTTTACTGAATGAAACTAGATTATGGCCTAGTTTCATTCAATTACTCCAGTCTCAATTTTTCAAGAGGCTGGAGTTTTTCATTTATGATAACTTTTAAAGGAAAAACAAAGATACACATCTTGCAAAGAAAGAGACCCACTCCAAATTCTGTCACGTTTCTGTCACACTGTTACACAAGAAGCAACTTGAAGGACATTCTTGGAAATCCTGATGCATCCTCACCATGTCCCACCCCTTCCTCTTCCTTCCTGATTGGTGGATTCATGATGATTGGATCAATTTATCCTATGGATTTCAAACTCCAATCCTACACAAGTCACCACAACTCTGTTACTGTCACGCTGGTGGTGTGGTGCAGGACCCAAGTGCAAGACACGATGATGGAGGTGACAAAACGGAGGACTTTACTAACAAACTGAAGATCAAAATACAAGTGCAGACTGGAACCAAACAATAACAAAAAGGTGCAGCATAACAGTGTACTCTAAAACACAAACAACGATAGACAATGGACAAGGCAAACACTAGGACTTAAATACAGAGGGAAACTAAACAGGGCAAAACAGGATTGGTTAAAACTAACAAGGTTAATAATGAGACAAACGGGAACAGGTGAGGGGCGGAGACAGACAGAACAGGAGCACAAAAGACGGAACACAACAAAATGGAGGTGCAGGCTGTGACAGTTATTGACCTCTGAAAAGAGAGCTCATCAACAAAATAGTTAAAAATGTGGAGAATGAAGACTGTGATAGTTTTTTTTTTTTTTTTCATTAAATTACATTTCCTTACAATTAAACAACATATATGCTAATCTTTTATAATAGGAAGTGCTGCGATGCAGTTTAATTGTGTGTTACTGTCTATTTTGAGAGAAGGAGCAGAGTAATGTGTCAAGTCCATTACGTACGGGCGGGGGGCAGCTGAAATTATTCATCTTAGGTAACGGTAGTCACTGTTGTTAATGTGGACTATGCTTTCCCACTATCATCAGCCACACTTTAAGGAGTTACAGTTAGGTCATAGGCTACTGTAACACAACATAACGATTAGGCCCACAGCTAACTGTTGTTGTGGAATGGAAATAAACAAGCAAGCTAACAACATAATGGATTTTGTGTTGTTACATGTGAGTGGTCTAACGGCACTAATGAAATACTTCCGTGGTGCGTACCTCGGTTTCAGGGTCACAATTCGGCAGGGTTTCACAGGAAAAACAAAATGGTGATTGTAATTTTTGTTTTTACAGGCAATTTCAAATAAGATAGCTGATAGACAGTTCCCTTTGTCTGAGACAATATTGTCCCTTGTGTTAGTAATTTTGAAATAATGGTCGGCACGAGCTTGGCTTCGCTAGTTAGATTAATCAAGAACATGTCTGATTTTAGCACTTCCCTTGATTGTAATAATGACGCAATCTGTGTTTAACTGTGTGAAAATTATTTTCCAGCCGATGTGTAGATTTATGCACTCCATTAATCCTTGCCCAGTGGGAAATTGCTTGCTGCGTACTGCCATTACACGGGCTAGTACGCTTACACTCCTAGTCCCTGTACATATTTTGAAAAACAGCTAAAGTTCTTTCAGACAAAAACTTAGAGCAAAAGACTTAGTAGTCCACATGGCATTCATACATAAACGACTATTCCTTTTAAATACTTAGGAATTTTGCATGGCAAATACGTTAGGAATAGCTGTAATTAGAGACTATATAATTATAAAAAGAAAAACATAACTGCTCTACCTAACAGATCCATGAAAGAGGTGGTAATCATCAGATAAATAAGTAGATAAGCAGTTATATACATAGACTTCAAGCTACTCTTTTTGTCCTCAGCATGTGAAAAGTTCTTAGCCCTGTCTACCCAAACAGCATGATTCAAACATCCTGAAAATAATAACAGGTAATGTAAGATGAACAACATTATAATATTTTCACATAAACACGGTGCCACTTTGGATGTAAGTGTCTGCTAATTGAAGAAATGCAACTACAGGAATGAAAATCTAAAGAATAGAGAGGCTGTGTAAAAACCAAGTCCATCCTTTAAAGGCATGCGCAATACCAGCATCAACTAACAAATTACAGAGAAGCAAGCTTCTGAAGGTGTGTGTCTTTTAAAACAACGCTGGATACATTTAATGTGGTTCTCTATAACACTATGCATTTAACTTTCCATACTTTATTTTACAATAGTCCCTCTTGCTAAACCAGGAACCAACAGTTTAGCATGAGATATTTGTGCTATGTGGCCTTGAAGAATATCATTGTGCTGCTTCTAGAAAATTCGGTGAGGGCTGCCTTTAATTGAATGTGGATATTGTAAACGACTTGATGGGAAACACCTTGAAAATATGACATTGATATGGCACTGGCAGATATAATTGATACAGGATGTCACTGAGAGAATGTGTCCTGTGAAGATGCTTGACACAGATTGCCCAAATGACTAAAGCATTATGCTAGCCCAAGGACTAATGCAAGTGCAAATATCTATGGCGCTATTTGAACTCTGTGACTCACCCTTTCATTTTGTCACATGCAATGACTATGCCCAGTTCCCAGTACCAAAAAAAAAAAAAAAAAGAACCTCGATCAATTTGTTTTGAACAAGGCGTCATAGTTTAAAAACAATGAGCAAGCCTTTTTTTCTGTACCCCCTGCCAGTATGGTATGATTCCCTCTCTCATGTTATTTGTTCTCCCCTCATCTTACTTCCCCCCTTCCATTCATTCAGTGGACCGGTTATCTGCCCTCAGCACGTCTGGCCAACACAGCAGGGGGGCTCAGAGAGCTACCCCATTGCCCACCCCCCCCCACCACTCTGGGGCCAGGAACCCCACAGACCCGTGGTATGGACCTGGGACAGCGGCGGCTCTACTCTGCCGGTGATAAGCCACAGCCAAATGGCATGAACTCCACAAATGGCATGAGATTGTGCTGAAGTTAAACAGTGCACAGAACAAAAAAAAAAAAAACAAAAAAAAAAGTCGGCGGGGGTGTCTGAAAGAACATAGACAATGGAGTTTTGTATGATGTGAGCTGTGTGCTGCTTGGCCCTTTTCTGTGGTTTGAAAAATTAGCTAGGTTTAGATCTTAGCTAATATCTTTTCATATGAGGCCTTTGACTCAGGAAGAGGCAGATTGAGATGGTGGGAATGATCAATGTTAGATACAGTTTTGACTCGGGAAGAGGCAGATTGTGGGAGTGATAAATGTTAGATGCAGTTTTGACTCGGGAAGAGGCAGATTGTGGGAGTGATAAATTTTAGATGCAGTTTTGACTCGGGATGAGACAGATGGTGGGAGTGATCAGTGTTAGATACAGTTTTGACTCGGGAAGAGGCAGATTGTGGGAGTGATAAATGTTAGATGCAGTTTTGACTCGGGAAGAGGCAGATTGTGGGAGTGATAAATGTTAGATGCAGTTTTGCAGTGTGCTCTGTGGGGTAATGGATTTTATATAAAAGAAAAAAAAAGAAGCACCATGTTCACTGAAAGTCCATAGGCAGTCCCTGCCATGCTCCTAATTATTATAATCAACCATCATATAAGCAAAAATCATTTTCTTTTATGAAGTCAAGTGCTAAAGTACCTTGTTTTGGATACTTGTTTTGGCATTTCGGCCAATATAGACCATGCAGATATGAATTTTCCCATTGCTGAAGTGTCACTAGTGCTTTCCAAATAGGGTGTATTTCCCGAGTGAAAAGTAAAGGCTCTCCATACACAATCACTCTTGCCAACAGAATGGAAAAGCTCCTCCACGCTGGCTATGCTAACTACTCTCCGGGGGGACCCAGCCAGCCACATCTCATTATGCTGCAACTGGTGGAAGTAAAACTTCTCAATCTCTAAGAGCTGTCTGCATTCACGCTCCGTGCCATTCATCTGCTTATAACCCACAAAGCAGGAGCTCATCAATCTTGCTCTCCTGATGACTCACAACGCAAATGAAAAACAGGTGTCTGGGACTCCGGCTGTGGAAAAAAAAAAGAGCTGTCTTTTACTCTGCCACTCTGGTAATACATAGACACACACGCGCTCAGACAGACAGACACTTGTGGAAAGCCGCAGTGTACATTAACCTGGCCTGGAAAAGGACATGTGAAATCAGAGCTGCCATCCAGTAAGGGAAAGACAGACAAGCAGACACACAGACATTGCACTGTGCTCAAGTGGCCCCCTAATTTTCCTGAATGGTTGTGTGTGTGCGTATGTGTTTGTGTGTGACAGAGAGAGAAAGGGATTGTGGAGAATAGTTCAGACCCTAAAAGAAAGAAAGTCTGTTATCTAAAGTGATAGCGTAACTCATGGGTATGGTTACTGTACACATTTTTAGTCCTCTTGTCATTAGGTGCTGTTTATCTCCAGCTGCAGCCATTATCATGCAGTTTTTGCGCTCAGTTCTTCCTTTCCAGTTCCAGATACTGTTACACTCTCAAGAGATTACCATATGCTGCTGCAAGACAGAGTTGCAATCCTACCGTCTTTTTTTCCCCCTTTTAATTTAGAATTGCCATCAGTAAACGTGGCACTCTGAGAAATGCCTTGAAAAAAAAGTGCCCCCTATTGGCCCTAATGTGCCATTTCATCCGACAGAGGGGAGGAAAGGAGAGGATATTGGCTTCCTCTGTGGTTTATTTGCCTTCCTGGACCTTGTTTGGCTCTCACACAGATTAAGAGTCGAGTGAAGACTTAATCGGGAGAGGTGAAACCACGACAGAGGTTTCTTTTTAATAAGCTGGTTTGAGGGCGAAGGGGGTTCCGTGCCGGTTTTGGGTGTTAAGGAAGGAAGCTTAGACGATCTAAAGGGTGTTTCACATTCACGCTGCAGAGCAGAGGGTTAAAGCAACAGCCAACACAAAACACACGTCTGTCTGGGAGTGGAAGCTCAAACAGCTTGAGTAATTAAACTGGGTGTATAATATGGAGAGAGGGGCTGGGAATAAAGGTGTGTGCGCGTCTGTGTGTGTGTGGGGGGGGGGGGGGGGGGCTTGCAAAGAGCAGGGTGGGTAGAGATTGGTGGTGACCCTGGTCAAGTTCTTCAACTTCTCAAAAGCATCAACCCCCAGCTGTAACAACACACACAAAGGGTGTGTGTGTGTACAACTTTCTCAGAAATTCTAATCAGTCCACCCTCTGCCTCATGCTCCCAGTGAGTGCCCAGTAGTTCTTGACAGAATGAACCTGTTAGACTCGGAGTTAATCTATCTGATACAGTCTGAAGTCTAATCCTTGGCCTGGCTGGCTGTCCTTAACAGGTGACCGTTGATGCTCATAACAGTTTGACATGTCTCTGATGTGACACAGTAGCTGTGTCAGACAGACCATGATGACTACGACGTCCTGATTAGTATTCATTTAAAGCCAATAAACGCACATGTAAAAAAGTTGTCAGCTCGCCAAGTCTCATGGCATGTTCAGTTCTTCAGTTCTTCAGAGCCACAGCTCTGAGGTCAGCTGTATTTCAGTGGATTCGGCTAAGGAACAGAACCAGCAGTTAAGTGGTAAAATACCTATGAACTCAAAAATATTTGTGGAAAATAACAGGTGATGAGCCATTGACGGGTTCTATTCCACTAAATATATTGATATTTTCACTACAGGCCTGGAGGGATGGTTAATGCAGGCATGAATTTTCAGATAAAGTTACACACACACACACACATATAGCCTGATTCATCACCAAGCCTGGTATGAGTGCACTTATATCTGGCCTGTGCCAAGCTCCACCTGAGGCTCTGATAATGGCCTCCTTATATCACAAAAAACACACTTCCGTACCAAGGGGGGGGGGGGGTGGGGGGTGGGGGGGGGGGGGGGGCGGGGGGCAGCTAAAGTAGGTAGCCAGAACTGGATGGGAACCAAGAGGGAAAAGGCGGGGGGGGGGGGGGGGCTGTTGTCTAGACGCTCAGTTTAAGTAACAGAAACTCAAGGCTTTTAGGAAAAGGTGGTTTGAAAAAGCTGAGCTGGCTTCTTTTAAGGGCACAGTTTCCTTGGTTCTGTCTTTGATGCCCTTGATGAGCTGGAGCTGGGGACTTGGGTTCAGAGGGCCAGTCGTCAGGACAATATTTTATTCATTGCTGCAGAGATGTAAATATGAGCTGGGCTGTTTAGTCTTGCTGCCAGACCAGGAGCTGCTCTGTATACGCTGACTACACACAAGCACTTCTCTCCCTGTAAGGTTTCCTGTCTCTCTGCTTCCAAAAGTTCAAAAGGACCTCAAAAACCTGAGCCTCTCTCAGCATCAGGCCATCTTTCCTTCTCTCTCTCTCTCTCTCTCTCCCTCTCTCTCTCTCACACACACACACACACACACAAACACACACATCTAACTCTCTGGTTATACTGATCTTGCTAATCAAATATTTTGGTGTTGTGTTCATTGCAGAAATTCTTCAAATTAAGTCACTGTTTCAACCTACTGTCAAATGTAAACCTTAGTAACCAGTATAATCAGTAATGCTTTTTCTAAGACCAGGATTGACCAAAACAGACCAGTTAAATAACCTCATCCCAGGAGTCTACAGACACCTGAGAAACCATATCTGTATCACAGACCTCTCCCAAATCAATACATAATCAACTGAATTGTATTCCAGCTCTCCCCCACTCCAAACAATGCACTCTCTCAGATCTGCTCAGTGCAGAAGGAAGTCCATAGTGGACTGAGAGGGAAGAGAATACAGACCAGTTCCTCTGGTTTATGACTATTTTTACTGGCAGAGACTGTTACTCTCATGCCGCTGTCCGGCAGCGATCAGAGGTCTATGCCCACTCTACCTGGCACAAACAACCTCCACAGCACAGCACAACACTGCACAGCTCATTCATCTGGCTCGGCTGGTAGAGTCAGACACCTCCTGGCATGGTTGCATCTCTCTCTGTCTCTCTCTCTCTTTCTCTCTCTCTCTCTGTCTCTCTCGCTCTTTCTCTCTCTCTCCCTCTCTCTGCCCCCCTCACACTCTCTCTCTCTCTCTCCCTCCCGCTCTCTCTTTCCCTCTCTCTTGTCCTCATAAATTTGCCTTCCCATTCTGGGGCCACATATTTAACCCTGTTCCTCCAGTAGAGACTCTGCTATTTTCCCATGATTGATGAGGCAGTGCACAGGGTTCTGGCAGAAGGCACAGACAGGGCTGAGGTGATGGAGCTCTCTAAGGCTGTGGCTGGACACTGATCGTCCGCACAGACACATAAAATGCACTAACTCATATTTACACATAAAGGCAGACATTCCCCAGCTGGGCCCGAGCACCTCTGCTGTAGCCAGTGAGAAGCAAGAGTAATGAATGTTGACTTGGTTCTGTTGCTTGTAGCTGTGGTTATAATTGTGTGTTCACTGTAAGAACTATTGATGATACTTTGGCCAAATATCTGTCCGATAGTTGGTATTCATTTGCGTTCCACTTCGAACGAGAATGAGAACACAGCATGTGAAAATGTGGCCTGTCAAATTTAATATGCACTTTGATGGATGCTGTGAAATACAGGCAGAGAGTATACACAATCACAGCTTCAACTACACATGCTTAAAAAAACAGCGTAGGACTGTAGTGCTATCTCTGTTATCTCATTTTTGCCTCTAAAAATATGTTTTTCCAAAAATTTGACAGCTTTGTCAGTTAATTCGGCTCATGTCATTATCTTTACTCTCTGTCTTTTGGGAGCTGTCAGACCCAGAGTCTGTGCACTGAACTCTCATTTACAAATCCGCTCTTTACTTTGCGGTCTTCGTTCATGTTATTTTCCACAAAATCCCAGATTTAGCCTCACTGCTGTGGAAGTGGACCCAGGAGTCAGCACTGGCCTTCCAGCCAACATGGAGGACAATAGGGAAGAAGAGGAAGACAGTGACATGTTTGGATGTTTATAGAGGTCTGTGGCTGGCAGGAGCTCCTTTCCAACTACACACAGTTACCTCTGCTCTGGTCTTGCAGTGGAGCTGAAAGGAGAACAGAAAGAGAGAGAGAGAGAGGGAGGGAGAGAGAGTGAGAGAGAGTGAGGGAGGGAGGGAGGGAGAGAGAGAGAGAGAGAGAGATGCACAGAGAGAGAAAGAGAGACCTGGCAAAGGGCACACTCCAAAAAGAAAAAACAGTCAATAACAGGAACTCAATAATAACTGCCCCTGGTTTCCGGAAAGCTCCACACTTTTCTGCATACAGGCCAGTCTGACAGAGGCTGCTGGCCAGCGTGTAGAGCTGGAAAAGCAGAGCACTGGCTTTTCAGGCCACACTCATCTCTGAATCTCTCTCTAAGAGGGGATGGGGGAGGAGGGGAAGAGGGGAGAGCAATGCGGTTTCAATTTAGAGTCATCTCAGTGGTCCAGTCCACTGGCCTAGCCTGCCAAAATAAATTCACCAGTCTCACACATGGAAGCAGGTCAGCAGCAGCCACAAATGCATGTTGAATTCGGACAGACACTGGTTTTCCACGACACTCGAGATGGAAAGAAGAGAAGGAAGCAAAGATTAAAATGTGAAATGAAAATATGGCAATCCGTGTCTGATTCAGTGTTTCCCCGGAGTTTTTGGGCAGGGTTAGTAGGTAAAATGACCAGTTTTAATGGAGTTTGGGGTGGGGTGGCGGGGGGTTGTTATGGGTTTCGGTTTTTGGATTTTCTCACCTCGTCACTCACACAAAATCAACCTGGGCTCATGTGCCTGGTCCTGTGATCTTTACACAGACCCAGGTTCAGAACCCAGCGGGACTGATTTGGGCTCAGTAGACTCAATTTTAAGTTACAAGCTTTTTATAAACTTGCATGCATGGAGTTTTGTTTGCAGTTAGAACAAGCAGCCCTGAACTACTAGCTAAACATCAGCTTGACTTTGAAACAAAATATCCCTTCTGATGTAAAGATTCCAATTCCTTATATTTCCCCATTAAACACAGAGGTTGGAAATCCCATTTTTTTGTTTTGGTCTTTTTTTTTTTTTTCAAAGAAATGCAGCTATGTGGTCAGATTTGAAGGTTGACATTTCCATGCCAGATCCGTTTTTTTTTTTTTTAAACATTTAAAATAGACAAATTTTACTGAAGGAGTCTGAAAGAACTTGGCACCTCCTCACCGTTATGCATGTTTTGAGAGCAATCTCAGGGAACGGGGCTGGATCTGTCTGAGGAGAAGAGAAACAAATTAAATTGTAATTCTGTATAATTAAATTGAACTGACCTCCCACTATGTTTGAAAAACAAATGGATGATGGGAGCCGTGCTGTCAGTCGCTCTCTCCCCTGAGGACGGCCACAGCAGTCTGGACTGGTTTTCCCACACTGCCCATCATTCAAAACCTGTCAGGACAAAAGGTCACAAGGTCACCAAGAGCCATGAGATAGGACAGGAGGGCTGGGCAAATAGGTGGTTCTGTATGTGTGTGTGTGTGTGTGTGTGTGTGTGTGGGCATATTTTGCTTTCCTTCCAAAAGCATAAAAGTGTCTGACTAGGAAGCCACACACACTCACACACACACACACACACAGAGTCAGTAATGTACATAATTAGGCAGTGCAGATTATTGAAGCCTTGTGAAGTTTACAGGGCTACTGAGAGGTGAGTGCAGCCTGAAGAAAATGGACCGATGGGAGTGTGTGTGTGTGTGTGTGTGTGTGTGTGTGTGTGTGTGTGTGTGTCTGTGTGTGTGTGTGTGTGTGTGTCTGTGTGTGTCTGTGTGTGTGTCTGTGTGTGTGTGTGTGTGTGTGTGTGTGTCTGTGTGTGTGTGTGTGTGTGTGTGTCTGTGTGTGTGTGTGTCTGTGTGTGTGTCTGTGTATGTGTGTGTGTGTGTGTGTGTGTGTGTGTGTGTGTGTGTGTGTGTGTCTGTGTGTGTGTGTGTGTGTGTGTGTGTGTGTGTGTGTGTGTGTAATTTTTACTCTCCTTACTTGCCTCCTTCACTGAAGGCTCAAGACTAGGACTTTTTTTAACTTGCACACAAACCATGAACATGGACCATGATTGGAGAAATTATGTATAACTTACCAATCACTGTTTGTTTTTTGGGTTTGCATAAAGATGTAAACATGTCTACAAATGTTTCATCAGTTGATCAGGAATGCAAACAAGTCGACGTATTTGTACAGTATGCAAATATTCTGAACAGGTAAACATTTACATCGGCTGTATTTAGCAGTGGCAGAGGTGGTTATTAACGAAGCATGCTTATGTACAATGACAGGTGTGGTTATTAATGAGGCATTTATACTCTGTGACTGGAGCTGAAGAGACCACATGGAGATTTAGACTTTGACCAAGTATCACCCATTTTTTGGAACTTTCACTTTAAATCCAGCTCCAAATGTTTACAGAAGTAATGTAATTTAAAAAAAAAGAAAAGAAAGAAAAAGGAAATTATGCAAAATTCAGATACAGTTCTTATGACTCATAATATTTCCTTTCCTCATTTGTTGACTTGGACTTTCAACATTTTAAAACATTGGTGTTTTTTGTTTGTGTTTTATTATTATTATTGTTGTTGTTGTTGTTGTTGTTGTTGCTGTTATTGTTATTTCTTTTTGAATAGATGTCCTGCACTTTTGTTTGTTTTTTTAATTGATTTTATCTTAAAGTCTTTTTTTTTTAATTAATTAATTTTTACCACCTCTGACCAATAAGCCAGTATCTTCCTGAAAGTGCAAAATAAATAAAAATCTAAAGTTAAAATCTGATCTAATCTAAAGTTAATGTTTCATAAGTATATATAACTGTGGCTGTGTCCGAAATGGCATACTAGTGTACTGCACACTGCATACTGGC